>NC_140175.1:105871379-105986379 GCF_963971535.1 Notolepis coatsorum
CATAACATCATTAATAGTAATCATAGTAATAGTAATCATAGTAACAATAATAGTAATTATAGTAACACTAATCATAGAAACAGTAATAATAGTATTAATTAATCATAGTAATGGTAGCCTAGTCATAGTAACGTGCATATTAATAGTAATCATAGTAACAGTAATAATAGTTATAAGATAATTATTTGTTGAATGTTGTTTGTGTTGGTGTTGTTTGTGTTGGTGTTAAAGGATAAAAGAAATAGTAAAAAGAGTAATAATTTTATCATACAGAAATCATACTGACTGTTGTTTGCATTGTTGCCATTGAATCCAGGATTAATGGGGTTTCCGTCTTTATCCTTCTCCTGGTTCTCACAGTCCATGTTCAGTGACCTGGGGGAGAGGGTGGAGACGGTCACCATAGCAACAACCTGCCCACATACTCCTACACCCAGACAAGGAATGACTTTCTGATTTGATCATAAAGGGTCTAAATCGGGAACCAAAGTTCCAACCTGACTATTACAACCAAAACTACAACCAAAACTACAACCAAAACTACAACCTGACTACTACAACCAAAACTACAACCTGACCACTACAACCAAAACTACAACCCGACAACTACAACCAAAACTACAACCTAACTACTACAACCAAAACTACAACCTAACTACTACAACCAAAACTACAACCTGACCACTACAACCAAAACTACAACCTGACGATACAACCAAAACTACAACCTGACGATACAACCAAAACTACAACCTGACCACTACAACCAAAACTACAACCTGACCACTACAACCAAAACTACAACCTAACTACTACAACCAAAACTACAACCTAACTACTATAACCAAAACTACAACCCGACTACTACAACCTAACTACTACAACCCGACTACTACAACCAAAACTACAACCTAACTACTATAACCAAAACTACAACCAGACTATTACAACCAAAACTACAACCTAACTACTACAACCAAAACTACAACAACCAAAACTACAACCCGACTACTACAACCAAAACTACAACCCGACTACTACAACCAAAACTACAACCCAACTACTACAACCAAAACTACAACCTGAAGATACAACCAAAACTACAACCCAACTACTACAACCACAACCTAACTACAACAACCAAAACTACAACCTGACTACTACAACCAAAACTACAACCCGACTACTACAACCAAACTACTACAACCACAACCTAACTACTACAACCAAATATACAGCCCAGTCTACTACAACCTGACTACTACAATAACCAAAACTAAAGCCTGACTACTACTATAACCAAAACTACAACCTAACCCAAAACTAGAGCTGCATGATTCTTGCTAAAATGTGAATCATGATTTTTGAATTGAGATCACAATTCTCTCACACAGGGCTGTACGTTAACGGTGCTACAGAGGTTGATAGTTTTGTAGCACAGGCCAAAATCTTGTAGCACAAGTATAAAACGTGTTATTTGTAACAGTCACAAATGTGCCTATTGTATTTGTGTTATTTAGTTGCAGTGCCATGTTTGGCTGTCATTTTCATGCTGACAAGTTGATGTCACACAGCCAGACAGGTTACGTGTAAGGAATTATGGGATTTGGTGTTGGGTGTATGGACTCTACTAGGGGTGGGAATCACAAGTTTCATCACGATAAGACAAGGCTAGTGTGCCTATTTCGCGACCCAAAACAAATCCCTGCTGTTTCATTCCGCAACGGGTCAAATGCATCTAACATGCTTTGCAATCCTCGCCATTCATTTATGACCACGTCGTGTTAAAGTCCAAAATTAACGTTACGTTAGCGTAAGCTAACAACAAGCTAACCTTGATCAGAGCCAGAGAGAACAGCAGAGTGGGGACTGGGAAGGAGGGGAGCAGGCATTCTCCCTTCTGTGTGTGTGTGTGTTTGAAAAGATCAGATGAAGTCAGACAAGTATATTATATTGATAGTAAATGTACTGAGGGTGGACAGATCATGTTGATATTTAAACATAAAAAATACAATACATAATAAATGTATTCATGATCATCATGCAACATAAAACAATTGCAGGAACGGTTTGGGAGAGGAAGGGGTTTTAGGTTGCGTGTTGTGAGTTCCAAAGAAATTTACGGTACATAAAGTTTAAAGCTCAATATATCAAAACGTGGCACTTTATAGTGAACAGGAGGTCTATTTTTTTTAATCAACTTTTTCTCCCATTTTTTCTATTTTTTCTCCCATCCCAATTTCGTATCGTCCAATTCTACCCTCCCCTGTCTCGAACGCTGTTAGGCCATGCCTCCCACAGGCCGGCTGCAATGTGGACAAAGCCTTACATCACGTGTCCCCTCCGGTACACGAGGAGGCAGCCATTGCATCTTTTCACCTGCACAGCGTGATCTCTCAGCGGCGAGGGTCTGCGTGGGAGGGACACGCCGCCCCTGTTGCTTCCCGATTCTGCTGCGCAGGCGCACCAACCGACCTGTAGGAGTCGCTGTCCACTACGTCCGATCCCCACCCACCAGCTTCTCACCCCCTAATACTGCCAATTGTATTAGTATGAACGACCAGCCAAGCTGGTAGCAATGCCGAGAGCTGGGCTCGAACCCAGCATCTCCTGCATTAGTGGCGAGCGCCTTGCCAACTGCGCCACTTAGCCGCCCAACAGGAGGTCTATTTGTATTAAAAACAATAGATTGTTTTTCATTTAAATGTCTGGAAGAGCTCAATAAATCTTTTTCAAATTATATTTTCGTTACCTTTTGTGAGTTGATCTAAATGTTACCGATTGTGTTAAATGGGCTTATAATATCATCTCATCGATTGCAGGCACCTATCATGGCAGATATCGGCAAATATCGTATCGTTGTCTAAAGAATCTATATCGTATCGTGATGAAACTTGTGATTCCCACCCCTAGTAGAGTCCATACACCCAACACCAAATCCCATAATTCCTTACACGTAACGTGTCTGGCTGTGTGACGTCAACTTGTCAGCATGAAAATGACAGCCAAACATGGCACTGCAACTAAATAACACAAATACAATAGGCACATTTGTGACTGTTACAAATATAACACGTTTTATACTATCAACCTCTGTAGCACCAGTGCTATGTGCAAAAAAAGTTAACGTACAGCCCTGCACGGGATTTTCAAAATAGAGTATCGATATGAACCGAACGTTGCTAGCTGCCGGAGCCATAGATATTATGGCTGGAGCTGCGCTTGGGCGGAAATGAGTTGCCACAGGATTTTCAAAATAAGAGTATCGATATGAACCGAATGCCTATCGCACCAGTGCTACTGAAGTAAATCCGATGTTGCTGTAGCACGTGCAACATATATCTCGCACTGTACAGCCCTGTCACACGATTCTTATTTTTTCAATAAAATAATTTATTGCACTCTTTCTTAAACAGACAACATAACATATATCAAAGTGCTTGACTTAAACATAACATATAAACTTAAGTCTCTTGTAACATATAACATAACTCAAGTCAGAATCGTGATCACAGCGCAGGCGCACCAGTCAGCCAAATACGGAAATAAAGCAGTTTTGAGCAGTGTTGACCAGTTTATAATTCTTTTTTAAATGTTTATTAGCAACGCCGAGCTTTCAAACCATTGCGATTATCTGTCCAAAACCCTCGTGCAACCGTGAGTACCTTTGAAATTTCTCTGCGATACTTGCATAACCAACGGTTCGGGTAGGACCAGTTCGTCAGGATAAATCTAGGTTGGTTAGCTATGGACTAGCAAGTGACTGTGGATTCACTCGTCCAAACCCTGTTGGCGTGCATCACAGTCACGAAAGCGGCTACATAGGTCTATGAATCGAGATCGTGATTTTTTCCCGATTAATCTTGCAGCCCTACCCAAAACTACAACCTGACTAAAATAACCACAACTACAGCCTGATGACTACAACAACCAAATCTACAACCCTAACTACAAGGGATGCTCTGATCAATCGGTCCAACTGAATGTTGGCCTAGTTCAGAAGGCCATCAAACTAAATAAAGGCGTAGGGTTTGTTTGGAGAGGTGGGCGTTAGCTACCTGAAGCTGCCATAGACGATGAGCAGGATAGAGATGAGGAAAGTAGACACCTGGCTGGAATCCACCAGGGAGTAGGCCCTGTAGAGAGAGAGACGGAAACAGAGACAGAGAGAGAGAGAGAGCCAGAGTATTAGTGTTGGAACAAATATTCTTCATCATTTCACCAGTTCCTTCCAGAGAACACGGTTTAAAAAGGAACATGTACATTACAGGAAACCTCTGCTCCAGAGTCAGACAAGAAGATAGATATACAAATGTCGTCTCTGTGCGTTCAGTAGAAAGCTAATACAGCTGCAAGCTAGCCTAGCTTAGCACAAATGAATGGAAGCGGATACGGACTAGCCCATCTTAAAGCTCCGGGAGAGGCGTTTTCGGCCAACAGCTAGGCTAGCTGGTCCGTATCCACTTCCATTCATTTGTGCTAAGCTAAACCTCAGCTTTAATCTGAGGGTGTTTACATGCGTATCAGGTGAACCATGTAGGAATTGTAGCCCTTTTATACATAGATTTTGAGCCAATATTGTGCTGCTAAACATCAAACCAATTTGGCAACACGGGACATGGAGGCAATCGTCACTGCAAAGAATAGGGCTTTCACAGGGAGGAGAGGACCATACAGGGGGACCTGAAAGTCAGCATGGCTAAGTAAGTAGTAGAGCTGTCCCCGAAGCCTGTTTTTGGGCTTCGAACTTCGTCAAGGTTTTTCAAACGCACGTTCGAACCTTCGTTTTTAATTAAAAAAATTATTTTATTAAAATAATAATAAATATCCTCAAACTAAATCCTCAATTTGAATAAAGTGATTAAATTAGTATTTTTTTTTATTAAATCAACTTTCTTTAATGAATATAACTCATCAGTTTTAATACTATATTAGTGTAGCCTAATCTTTATCTGCAACTGTGACCCATTGGTTTAAACAGAATGAATAGACGCATAAAAAAAGATTCAAATGTTGATTTAGAATTCGAATGCCAACGTAACGAACGAAGGTCCGAACGTTCGGGCTCAGCCCTACTAAGTAGAGGTACCGGAAGGTCAGGGGTCTGGAGTGGTTTCAGGGCGACAGGCAGGAGCCATCAGGCTCCACAACCGTGGGCGTGGACTGCTGCCAAGAGCTGGAGAGCCCACGGCTGGGGAACTAGAGAACCGAGAAGGACTGTCCGACTCTTAACACTAAAGACTGCACAGACTCTGGTGCAATGTGTTACTACGTTATGGACCATCATGGTGACAGTCTACAGATCTGCATGCAAGACTTCACTCCACAAACTTGATGTCCTCTACCACTCTGCTATTCGGTTTGCCACCATTGCCCCTTTCAACACTCGCCACTGCACCCTTTACTCCTCCGTCAACTGACCATCCCTGCACACCCGTCGCGATATGCACTGGTTCACACTAATTTACAAAACCCTCCTTGGGTTGTCCCCCCCCCCCCCTTACCTATGTCACCTGTTGCAAATTACATCGGCAACTTACAACACTCGCTCTGCTCAACACATTCTTCTAAAGATTCTGAAAACATACACTGACTGCTCTCACAAATGTCATTCAGGGCTGCTGCTGCCAGGGACTGGAACAACCTACAGAGATCTCTCAAACTGGTCACCTTTATGCCTATAGTCAACATTCAAGCACTCTCTGATGAACATTCTCACCGATTCCTGCAACCGTTTCTCAACCCAGTAACATCCACAACCCGTCTGTCATGGTGCCCCTCTCACTGCTATATTGCTTGTTGTCTAATAACATATTGTATGTCGGAAATGTTTGGAATTTGTTCTTAATTGATTTGCCTGGTTAAATAAAGGTACAAAAAAAAAAAAAGTATACCATCATCACTTATTACTGATTGAATCCTGCCATTCCACTACTATTATCGTTATCACTATGTTCTATCACTATGTTCTATGATCATGATTATTACTGCTATTATTACCTCTTCTGGCTGTACCTACCCTCCCCATGCTACTATGACAAGGGGATTAATAAAGGAACACTTGGCTTGAGGCCGACATACAAACCTACACTGTAGCACTCAACACTTGATGAACATTGTTACTCAGCTGTAAGAGTTCTGCCCTTCCTGATGACTTGTCGTACAGAACTTGTAAGTCGCTTTGGATAAAAGTCAGCTAAATTACTAAATGTAGGTGTTAAAGGCATCTTGAACAGACGTAATCCGTTCTGCAATAAGTTTGACATGATGGCCCCAAAGCTGCAAGCAGCCATTCCACAGGTCTCCACAACACTGCAAGCAGCCATTCCACAGGTCTCCACAACGCTGCAAGCAGCCATTCCACAGGTCTCCACAACACTGCAAGCAGCCATGCCACAGGTCTCCACAACACTGCAAGCAGCCATACCACAGGTCTCCACAACGCTGCAAGCAGCCAAGTCTGTCCTGGGGAGCTTCTGAGCAGCAGATACAAGACTGTTTTAACAAGTCTGTCCAGAGGAGCTTCTGAGCAGCTTTTGATTTGAGGATGAGGACATTGACGGATTCACTTTACATGAAGAGCTGTGTAGACGATGCCACCATCACAAAACGCACCTGTGTCTTAATAGCAAACTGTAGGAGTGCGGTAATAATAGCGCAGACTTGAGTCGTGTTCCGATGCAAAACTATTTATTACACACTCTACTGTCCCACTAACAACGCTTCCATTCACTTTCACTCGTCTCTTCTTAAACTACGTCATCCCCCGCTAAGAGTCACAGGAGATGTAATAAACGCAACAGTAGGCTAGAACGCTGTGAATTATGACCCAGTAGCCACTACACACGTCCCCAGAATTCACAAGAACTGGCCCCAAAAAACGGCCAGGGGCTCCGATGACCCACCCAAAACCCTGGGCAGGCACAGGAGACCGAGGCAGTGGTAAAGCAGTAGGCTGACACTTAACAGGCCTCGGACGGCAGGTCCGGGGGTTTGCTGGAGCTAGGGTCGGCGTCGGGATTGCCCTACCAGGGGGGCGACCGCGGCGGGCGGTTGGGCCAACTCAATGGGGCAGTCCAAATCCAGGTGAGCAGGCTTCAGGCGATCCACCAAGATCCGTTCTTCACTCCCCACCAGGTTTTATCGCCTGCCTTCACAACCCGGTAAGGACCATCGTAGGGTGGCTGTAAGGGGCCTCGATGGGCGTCGCAGCGGATAAACACATACCCCGCTGCTTGCAGATCAGGCGGGACACGCACATTCAGAACACCGTGGCTTGAGGTAGGGATGGGCAAGAAAGACTTGGCCTTGTCCAGCAGAGCACCCCGCTGTTCCAGTGCTGACCAGGAGGCCGTAGCACAGGGAAGAAAATCCCCCAGGACACGGAGGGGTTGGCCGTATACCAGGTCAGCCGAAGATGAAAGAAGCCAAGGTCCTCCTTAGGTGCAGTACGGAGTCCCAGCATCACCCAAGGAAGTCTGTCGACCCAGCTGCCCCGGAGATTGGCCTTAAGAGCAACTTTCATCGACCGGTGAAAGCGTTCACACAGGCTGTTGGCCTGTGGATGATAGGCCGTAGTGCGGTGGAGGGAGACAATCCAATTGCTGGGTAATGGAAGTCCATAACGCGGAAGTGAACTGGGCCCCTCGATCAGAGGAAAGATCAGAGGGAACAGCGAACCGGGCGACCCAGGTACCAATGAATGCGCTGGCCACGTCAGCTGTAGTAGTTGCAGTGAGTGGGACAGCCTCCGGCCAACGGGTGGTCCTGTCTACCATCGTCAGACGGTGTGTACCCCCTGGAGGGAGGAAGGGGTCCCACCAGATCCACGTTGATGTGGTCAAAACGCCTCTCAGGGACTGTGAGCTGCTCCAATGGGGCCTTAACATGCCGATGGACCGTCACACGTTGGCATGCCATGAAGGTCCTGACCCAACCCCCAATGTCATCCTGACCCAACCCCCAATGTCAACCTTCATCCTGGGCCAGACGAATATTGCCGCCATTAGGCGCTGTGATGGTTTTCTGCCCGGGTGCGAGAGGCCATGGACGGCCTCGAAAACTTGTCGTCTCCATGCATGTGGAACCACTGGGCGTGGCTGGGCCATAGATACATCACATAGCAGCGTCGTGCCATCATCAATGAAGGGGACGTCCGCCAACCGGAGGCCAGTAACCACCGTCCTGCATGCCTGGATGTCTGGGTCTGAAACCTGATCCGCAGCTATATGGGCGTAATCAATGCCGAGGTGGACAGCACCGATGGTGGCAGGAGAGAGGCCACGGGGTTGTCCTTCTAAGCCACATGCCGGATGTCAGTGGTGAACTCAGAGATGAAAGCCAGATGGCGATGTTGCCTGGCAGACCACGGTTCTGATACCTTCGCCATAGCAAAAATCAATAGTTTGTAGTCTACAAAAACTGTGAAAGGGCGAGCCTCCAGCAGGAAACAGAAGTGCCTGACTGTCAAGTATAGGGCGAGGAGCTCACGGTCAAATGTGCTGTACTTCTGTTCGCTGGAATAGAGTTGTCGGCTGAAGAACGCCAGGGGTTGCCAAATGCCATTGACCAACTGCTCGTAAACGGCTCCGACGGCATAATCCGAGGCATCAGTCGTCAACGCCACGGGAACCTCAGGCACGGGGTGCGTCAGCATTGTTTCGCTCGCGAGGGCCTCCTTGGTATCCGAGAAAGCCTTTGACATGTCATCGGACCAGGCAATGGCATGCTTGGGAGTCTTGCCCTTGAGAGCCCCATATAGGGGGCGCATTAGGTGGGCAGCCTGGGGGATGAACCGATGGTAGAAATTCACCATCCCCAGGAACGCCTGCAAGGCCCTAACAGTGGTAGGGCGTGGGAGCTGCAGCACCGCTTCCACCTTTACTGGCAACGGGACCACCCCAGCAGCAGTGATGTGGTGGCCAAGGAAATCCATGGCAGGCAGTCGAAACCGACACTTTGCTGGGTTGATGATTAATCCATGCTCTCTGAGGCGACTGAAGAGGAGACAGAGGTGCGTTAGGTGTTCTGCCTTGGACGTGCTGGCTACCATGATATCGTCTAGGTCAGTGGTTCTCAACCGGTGGAACTTGGGCCCCCTGCTGGTGGTACTTAAAAAGAAAAAAATTATATATCTATTTTTTTGCAGTCAGGCCACTGAACTTAGTGTTTCTAGTTGCGGCAGCGCGATAGTTAGATAACCTAAGTGGGGAGAACAACCAGGAGATCACTGTGACAGAGAGTAATGCAATCTAAACAGTCATAAATCTTTTATTAAACTTCAGCCCTGATCATAACCATATTTATCTTTAGATTTTTGTATTTTTTTTGTAATGTCAGATACATTTAATACTTCCACTTTTCTGAAAAGAGTTGTTAAATCTGACATTACAAAAAACTAAAAATCCATCAAAATCCGTGTTGTTGCTAATCATTGACACATGCTGGCCTGTAATAATCCCCCCCCCCCCCCCCCCCCAGAAAAATCAACTTTGCATTTGATATATTGAAAATATTTCACTTTGCGTGTTTTTTTTAACAATAATTTGTGATGCCATCACACAAACTGGCATTTAACACTTTCAGTGCCCAGCAGGGGGCGCATATTTAGTGCTTGAATGCCCACCATCCACTTCAATGTTAGCATTAATATCGCCTAATCTATGTTTTAAATTATGGCTATGCGTCTAATCTGCCCATCGCTTATCAATGACTCATTTTCCAGTCAACATTGTCGAAGCGGATTGTTTTTTTATCGGTTCATTTCTGTTTGATAGCATTTTGAAAAGCCCTCGTTTTCAAGGGGGAAAAAAAGAATCCGTGATAAACGCCCTGTACTGTAATATTCTAGAACGTTGTAATTTTTCAGCCCATTTATGAATCGTTTTCAAATAAACACTAGATTATCGATAGTATATGTGTACGTATGCACGCTGGTGCCGCAAGCTGAAAATCGATTCTCTTAGTTCCTGATCGCTCGCACAGTCAAACAGCCATATGACATATAGGGGAAAAGCTTATATCTCCGTGAAAACAGGTCTGATTATCCTAAGACTGGTAAAATAGATTCCTCCGAGATCAGATGGTATCCAAATGGATTATTCCAATTCCTGATCGCCATGCCAAAAATCGATCATTTTATTGATCCAACGCGTATACTGTAAAACACATATTACACGCTGTGCTGAGGGTCCACAATGAATCTGATCGGCTCCGGTTACATGCGTGAGAAGTAAAATGTGGATTCCGGAGTTTTTTTTTCTCATCCATTTTCATTGAGTCCAATCCAAAAGGGTGCATTACCATCTGGGAGACGATAGGGGGTGCTTTTTTCACATCTGAGCGCCTGGTGGGGCTGATTTACCAACGGTAGACTCAGTTGATGAAATATGAATTCAGATCGCTAATATAAAAAAAATCACGAGAATTCTCGTGATGGGCATTGAGGGGGCGAGCTGATAATACGAGCTATCTCGTGATGGGCATTCAAAGTGTTAAAGGGTTACAATTAAAAAATGTATTGACTATGTGGTGGTTATGATCATGGACTGAAGTTTAATAAAAGATTTATGAAAGAAAAAGTGGAAAGAAATTTCAGCATATATATATTTTTATGGTGTTTTTGAAGAGGACAATTTAGTTCCCTAATGGTAAGAGTGAGTATTTTTTTCAATCCATCTAAATCAGTGTTGTTGCTAATCATTGACATTATGCTAGGCTGTAATAATCCCCTAGAAAAATCCATTTTGGATTTGATATATTGAAGATATTTACCTTTTTGTGTTTTTTTACAATAATTTGTGATGCCCATCACAAACACTGGCATTCTTACCACACGGTACACAGCGACCTCTGGCGTCCAATGAGTTAAAGCCCAACATCCAGGTTAAACCCTACTGATCAATTATGGGTAGTTTACATCATTGGTATATAATTTCATTATTTATTTATTTCCATTTGACACCGGAAATGCCACTTCGAAAGAGTTAAAAAGGTCCACGCACGAATAACATGCACGCGCGAATCAAAAAAGCTTATCAAACGCCGACGTCACTACAGGTGCATATTAATGAGCCGAATCTAAAAGCTTATCAGACGCTAGCACGGCCGTGACGTCACTTCAGGAAACATATGCCTTGCCCGTCCGGGTCATAGTACTAGATCAATGGTGGCCCACTCGGTGCATCACAGTTAGCCTATAGCTCCGCCGTCCCTGCTACAGTTGGGACCACTACAGCTCCGCCGTCCCTGCGGGTGGTTCTCTCCTCTTTGTGTGCCCCCGTCCTCGCGGGTGTCCTGCGGAGGAGCTTGTGGACGCGACAACAGCGGTGGCCGTAGGGTGTTTGAGCCTGTAGCGTTAGTTAGCTCATAGCTATCGTGTACCACTAGCCTTTACGGGCTCAAGCACCCTACGGCTGCCGCCGTTGTCGCGTCCATGGGCCCCCTGGCAGGGTACCCGTGGGGACGGGGTGTACAGAGAGGAGAGAACCATTTTGGGTCGGCCGTTCATGCCGGCCAGCGAGCCGGATGTCGGGATATGTTGTTAGCACAATAGCTACCAAGCTAAGCTATGTTAGCTACTAACGTTATAAACACAATATGTGTACAACGACACAATGATTTACATTATTACAAATATGGTAACGTGGATATGGCTTTTACAAATAGTGGTTAGCTTTAGAGATGGATGGCTATAATCACGGAGCAATAGTGTTAGGTGAAACAGATACATTTTCATTCGGCTAGTAGTAGCAAGCATATATCTATGGTAGCAAGGCTCTCTGCCTGCAGTGCCTGCCACTAGCTGTGTGTGACTCTCAGCGCCCCCTGGTGAGCCCCCTGGTGCCCTGCACCTGTTGTGACAAGATCATTTCGATTACACACGCACGTTATGAACCATTGATTAAAATATCCACGTGCGTGGTGATTGTGTTGGGCAGACAAAATGTTTGATAAAAACGCTAAAACTGGGTCAATTTCAATACTTTTTTTTCCTTCTTCATGAAAGTCACCGTTGGCCTAGTCCACATTGTTTATTGAACAAAAATACAACGTGAAGGTTGGCCTTTAAAGGGTAAAAATTCTAAAATTCCTGCACCAGAATGCAGGAAATTAAGTCTTTGTAACAAAAGAATTCCTAAATTCCTGAATTATTTCCCCAGTCTGGCCATGCTTATGAGAGTTGTCAATGGACAACAACATGCTGCGAGTGCGAGTGTGTGAGAGGATGGAAATACTGTACAGTTATTTTGTTCATAATGTTCTCATTTGCTGTGTGCTAATGATGGTTATTATTCTGTTATTAATGTTCTCACTGTGTGCGAGTGTGTATGTGTGAGAGAGTATGTTTTAATTAAGTACATTTGCTGAAATACAGTTGTTTTCTCACTTGCTATGTGAGAATGTTAGTTATTATGTTCTCAATGCCCCTTGCATTGTATGAGAATTGTGTGGAAGAGTTTGCTAGTTCTAGTGCTACCCCTTTGTACATTGTGGCTGTGTCTGACAAAAGTTAACAATAAATAATGTTATTAGGAATACATTTGCCTCCTGCGTGAACTGTGCATAGCTGAAGAGCCAGTTACATTCTCAGGTGGTACTTGGTGTAAAAAGGTTGAGAACCACTGGTCTAGGTAGACAAACACAAAAGACAGGTTGCGCAGCATGGCGTCCAATAACAAACAGTATGCAAACAGTCCAAATGGGGTTATAACTGCCGTCTTGGGGATGTCCTGAGGGCTAACCGGCACCTGGTGGTATCCTCGCACCAGATCCACCTTCGAAAAAACAGACTCGCCAGCTAGATGGGCTAAAAAATCTTGTATGTGTGGAACAGGGTAACGATCAGGTAGGGCTGGGCGATATAACGATAACGATAAATATCGCGATATATTTTAATAATCGATATCGAATATCGAAATAAAAAAAAATCGAAAAATCGTTTTTTTTTTTATAATAAAAAAAAAAATTACCTGCAACAGGGCAGTTTTAAAACCAGAGACAGTGGACAGACTTGTCTTTCTTGCCTGCAACTTAAAGTAATGGCTTTGCTTGTCCAAATGACAATACTGACCAAATTCAGATTTATTTTTCTCTTGTCCATTTATTTTGTTTGCTTTCTAATTTAAAATACATTTTGAAACCGTCTGTACACAGTAGGCTATGTGTGCTAGCAGAGCTAGTCTCCAGTCGTGAGTCACGGTGCGGTGGTTTGTCCACCAAAAAAGCGCCAAAAGATCGAAAATAAACTAGCAGAGCCAGAACTGTTCAACTCCTCTGGAGCCACAGCCAGCAGAGAAGTCTGTTTACTTTCGCTTTCAAACCAGCTGCAGCCTGAGAACTGGAGTGTGAGGGGATGTAACACTAAAGATGGCGGCAATGACAAAGAATTGCTGCAAAATAAACATACATCTGTTGTTAAAAAAAATAAAATAAAAATGTATACTTATAACAATTCGATAATTATCGATATCGAGAAATAAAATAAAATTATCATATCGTTATCGCGATATGATTTTTTTCCATATCGCCCAGCCCTACGATCAGGTGTAGTGGCGTCATTATTTCATGCCAACCGTTCAGTGCCAAGGACGAGAAATCTCGTTATTAATCGTTATTTGTTTTATTAGCGATTTCCATAAATGTTTCATCAATCTAGCCTCACGTTACCACTGGGACTCCCTCTGAGCTCGAACAGGGAAAATACCACCCCCTATCATCTCCCGGATGGTAATGCACCCTTTGGATTGGACTGAATGAAAATGCATGGGGAAAAGAAAATCCGGAATCCACATTTTACTTGTCAGGCATGTAATCCGAGCCGATTGCAGTATTTGTGGTCCCTCAGAACAGCGTGGAATATGTGTTTCGAGCACCCAGCGTTGGATCAATAAACGCGATCGATATTTGGAATGGCGATCAGGAATTGGAATAATCTTTTTGGAGAACATCTGATCTGAGGTCAGGAACTTTGGGGGGGACAATTACATTACATTTTCTCAAGAGCAATTCCTGGGGGGGGGACACCAAAAGTAGTGCTGTAACACATAGCCTACGTGTAATATGTAGGAACAGAGTTATTTTGTATGGTGAGACTTTTAAGTTTAAGTCAAGCACTTTGATATGTTATGTTGACCGTTTAAACAAATCGTGGTTTGTCACCAGCTTAAGTTTGAGAGTGACAACAATCCATGGCATTGTCCAATTATGTTCAAATAAATGTTAAGAATTTATTCTTAATTGCTTGCCTGGGTAAATAAAGGTTAAATAAATTAAATAAAAATATGTCCATATTTTACAAGTCAAAGAAATATAGAACATGTCATAATGTTGCCCAAAAAAAAACATACGAGACTCCCTGTCTCTGCCAGTCTGTTCCTGCCTACTGTATGTCCCCAGCTCTGCCGTCAGTGTATGTCTACCATTTCTTGCCTGCTCTGCCTAATGACATCATTATCAAATTATTTGAGCATTTCACCTCTTTCGTATGAACATTTTTCAACCTCTGTAGTCTAAGGCCCCGTTTAGACGAGCGTTTTGTGAACAGAAACCGCAAAAGTCATCTTGCGGTTTCACTTTTAATTTTACGTTTAGACGAGCGTTTTGGAGTGGAATTCTCCGTGCAGACGACGCTGTAACGACGGAGACCCGCTGTCACACGATTGGCGCATATGTCACATGACGTGCTGTGAAGACCCGCCCTACTCTGCCTCTGATTCGCAGACTGTGGATGGGGAATGTGATTGCACCAAAGCAGAGTCACTCACAGACAGTGGCTCCACTCACGCCGCGGGACAGATTCTTGTGTATTTAACCCTTTCACTGCCACACGACAGCCGGTTGTGTGATAGTAAAGGGGTAACCTTCTGTCGTGTGACTCGTGTGGCAGTGAAAGGGTTAAAAGTACTGCCAATGTAGCCTTCAGGTGATCTCCGTTGATATAAGTCAGACATACTTGCTTTGTTTACGTCTCGGCTACTGGCGCATACCTGCTACCTGTGACGTAAGCAGTACGCGCGACCACAGCCGTGACAACCCTTTCGTCATCGTTTTAACAGATTTATACGTTTTGATAGTTTAGACGAGATCGCAAAGCTTTTGCGTTTCTAGGAATTCCACCCTGGAAGGTAGTCTCACTTTTTTGCGGTTTCACCCCGTAAAAAGGCCGTTTCCGTATAAACGAAAGGCACATCCGCAAAAATATTTTTGCAGATTCACCTGCTAGCGTTTCCGTCTAAACGGGGCCTAAGTCTTTGAGATATTAGGCTACTAGGGTTATTACTTTGCGTTTTGGTGTACTGAAAAAGGCTCTGATGTCGGTATTTTTTCTGCCATGTTCTACCTGACTGGCTGGCTAGACACACACACAGTGTGCAGGATATTTACAGTAGGAGATGGGCTTCTATCATATTATCTTCTATTATTCTATAATGGGCTTCGATCTACCAGGTAGCTAGCTAGTCAAACACTGGTTGATGTACAGTGTACAGTTTCTACGTCAAATGTATATACTCTTTTCTAGACTCTTTTTGTATCACAAGCAGTACTGTATTTGCAAATCTGGTATGTCATAAATGTATAGCAGTACTGTCTCTGTATGTCATGTATGTCATATGTTATGATGAATTGAAAATGGGGGACCCAACATACCCAACAACTTACTGGAAAGGTCTGCGACAAATGACAGACTGGTCACGGTGATATACACAGCACTCAGCCTACCTGCATCTCATGCACCACACTGACTGCGTGCTGTGGGTGGGACTCGGGAGGCAGTTGATCAAACCATTGTGAATGAAATGCGGGGGTGGTCGCAATCTTTGAAAACTTAAAAACTCACTATTAAGTGTCTATAATCAGCACAAGTGCTTTCATTGTGTATAATTTATTCTATTGAATTACATAGTTATGTTTACAGTGATATATTGGGGGGGACATATGATATATTTCTCAGGATGGGGGGGGGGACGTGTCCCCTGTGGGATTTCCGCGCCCGTCTGAGGTAAGGAATTTATTTTACCAGTCTTGGGGTAATCAGAGCTTTTTTCACAGATATATCAACGTGGGCCCTATATGTGTATGTGTTGATCAGGAAATAGATAATCGATTTTTCAGCCCGCTTCTCTAGCGTGCATAAGTACACATATACTATCGATAATCTAGCGTTTATTTGTAAACGATTCATAAATAGGCCGAAAAATGACAACGTTTTTTGTGTATTCCAGTAAAGGGTGATTCCTGTGGAATCTCTTCTGAAATTTAAAAAAAACGAGCGTTTTTCAAAATGGTATAAAACGGAAATGTACCGATGAAAAAACAATCCGTTTCGACAATGTTGACTGCAAACAAGTCATTGATAAGCGACAGGCGTATTAGACACATAGCCATAATTTAAGATATAGTTTATGCGTTCGCAAATGTGCTCGCCCTCTCATTGAATAGAGCGCTGGCACTCAAATCGTGCGCCCCCTGCTGGCACTGAAAGTGTTAAGGCGCCACACGGACGCCAGCCGCCGTTAGCCTTTGGAACCAGATGGAGAGGCGAGGCCCAAGGACTGTCGCAATGACGAATGATGCCCAGTGCCTCCATGGAGGCAAACTCTTTCGTAGCGATGGTGAGCTTGTGTGGGTCGAGACGAAGAGCCCTAGCATGTACTGGTGGGCCTTCCGTGGAGATGTAATGTACTGGTGGGCCTTCCGTGGAGATGTAATGTACTGGTGGGCCTTCCGTGGAGATGTAATGTACTGGCGGGCCTTCCGTGGAGATGTAATGTACTGGTGGGCCTTCCGTGGAGATGTAATGTACTGGTGGGCCTTCCGTGGAGATGTAATGTACTGGTGGGCCTTCCGTGGAGATGTAATGTACTGGTGGGCCTTCCGTGGAGATGTAATGTACTGGTGGGCCTTCCGTGGAGATGTAATGTACTGGTGGGCCTTCCGTGGAGATGTAATGCACGACTCCATGCTTAGTGGCAGCGGACGAGAAGGTGGGTGTTGTGATGTCCGAGAACTCCAACAGGAGGCAGGAGAAATCATCAGCAGTCGAGACGGCACTGGACAGTTTCATTGTGGCTGTGTCACTGTGCTCACATGACAAGGAGCCGAACGGCTCAGCGTTGACGAGCCGGCGATTCCCCACGTCTACCAAGAGACTGTTGGCGCAGAGAAAGTCAGCGCCTAGAAGGGGAGTGGACAGTACACCTTAGCCAACACAAAACACAGAAGGTTAACCCTTTCACTACCACACTACAGACGGTTAACCGTCTGTAGTGTGGTAGTGAAAGGTTAACCTTCTGTAGTGTGGTAGTGAAAGGTTAACCGTCTAGTGTGGTAGTGAAAGGTTAACCGTCTGTAGTGTGGTAGTGAAAGGGTTAACCTTCTGTAGGGTGGTAGTGAAAGGTTAACCGTCTGTAGTGTGGTAGTGAAAGGGTTAACCTTCTGTAGTGTGGTAGTGAAAGGTTAACCGTCTGTAGTGTGGTAGTGAAAGGTTAACCGTCTGTAGTGTGGTAGTGAAAGGTTAACCTTCTGTAGTGTGGTAGTGAAAGGTTAACCGTCTGTAGTGTGGTAGTGAAAGGGTTAAGGGGCCCTTGAAAATGTGAAATCCATTCAAATCAAGTGAAATCACTGTATTAGCTTGTTTTTGCTATATTGAAATTAATATATAAAAAACGTGAATTAACAATTGAACAGTTAAGAATATCTGGTTAATTTAAAGCGACTGATTAACCGGCTAACCAGATATCCTTGCACATCACTGATATATTATGTACAGATAGATATAGTATAGGATAAGGATGAACTTTATTAATCCCCTTGCGGAAATTCGGTGACATACACATACAGTGTACACATACAGCCACATTATACAAATATTCCACAATCATTTACATCGACAGTAATAATGGCACACATAAAATCACACAAGCATGTATTGTACATTTGTTGAAACATGCCGACTACAGTAGGTCAGGGACGACAAACCCCTAGAGCCTAGACCTATCTTCTGTTTTATTTTCTCTTCCATGTTAAATCTATGTTTACCTGTTTTGTCATCTTAGTACGTCATGTCATGTTCAATGATGTATTTAATTGTACGTCTGACGAAGGCTCGCTCTCATCTCCTGGTCAGACGCTTGTCTCTGATTTGTAACAGAGGACTTTTCTGTGATCACAGAAAATAAATATATGTTCATTTTTACAACTCGACCTGAATTACTACAGCTCATAGTCTCTTCTAATTTCTTTTTTTTTTATCCACTTTTTCTCCCATTTTTCTATATTTTCTCCCATCCCAATTTCGTATATCATCCAATTCAACCCTCCCCTGTCACGAACGCTGTTTCTTGCCTCCCACAAGCCGGCTGCAATGTGGACTAAGTCATACATAGCACAAGTCCCCTCCGGTACTTGAGGTAACAGCAGTCGCATCTTTTCACCTGCGCAGCTCGATCTCTCAGTGTCGAGGAGTAACGCGTGGGAGGCTCACGCTGCCCCCGACACTTCCTGATTCTACTGCGCAGGCGCACCAACTGACTTGTAGGAGTCGCTTGTTCACAACGTTCGATCCCCACCCTTCAGTTTTCCCTCCCCGTAATACGGCCAATGTGTATTACTGCGGACGACCAGCTAAACTGAAAACAATGTGGAGAGCTGGATTCGAACACGCGAATCCTAGCGTCTCCACACTGGTGGCGAGTGCCTTGCCCACTACACCACCTAGCCGCCCTAGTCTCTTCTAATTTCTAATTCTAATTTCCACAACAATGCATACGAATCTACAAGACATCATTAACAATATTTCTTTTTTTATATGATAATGATTGTGAAATCTTTCCACCTGGGAGCCTTTTAACAACATTTATTTTCTCTTCTCTACAGAAACAAAGACTGAGGCAACTGAGGCCCCGTTTAGACGGAAACGCTAGCAGGTGAATCCGCAAAAATATTTTTACAGATGTGCCTTTCGTTTATACGGAAACGGCCTTTTTACGGGGTGAAACCGCAAAAAAGTGAGACTACCTTCCAGGGTGGAATTCCTAGAAACGCAAAAGCTTTGGGCTCTCGTCTAAACTGTTAAAACGTATAAATCTGATAAAACGATGACGAAATGGTTGTCACGGCTCTGGTCGCGCGTACTGCTTACGTCACAGGTAGCAGGTATGCGCCAGTAGCCGAGACGTAAACAAAGCAAGTATGTCTGACTTATATCAACGGAGATCACCTGAAGGCTACATTGGCAGTACTTTTAACCCTTTCACTGCCACACGACAGAAGGTTACCCCTTTACTATCACACAACCGGCTGTCGTGTGGCAGTGAAAGGGTTAAATACACAAGAATCTGTCCCGCGGCGTGAGTCGTGAGTGGACCCACTGTCTGTGAGTGACTCTGCTTTGGTGCAATCACATTCCCCATCCACAGTCTGCGAATCAGAGGCAGAGTAGGGCGGGTCTTCACAGCACGTCATGTGACATATGAGCCAATCGTGTGACAGCGGGTCTCCGTCGTTACAGCGTCGTCTGCACGGAGAATTTCACCCCAAAACGCTCGTCTAAACGTAAAATTAAAAGTGAAACCGCAAGATGACTTTTGCGGTTTCTGTTCACAAAACGCTCGTCTAAACGGGGCCTGAGACTGAGATTTGATGCTCGCTCTCTCACACACACACAGTATTACTCTGACAATAATATAAGAAAGGAGTTTCAATATTGTTATTGTTTTGGTTGTTACCTGTTGATCTAATGTGCATATTGTTAAAATTAATTATTTATTTCCTAATCATTTGGTGTTTTTTATGGCAATAACAACTATAGACGACAAAAGTAAAGAAACAACATGATTTAGAGAGGGCAGATGAGGAAGATGAGCTGGAGGACTGATTAGTATATACACCCCACACACACACTAGTTATTAAATCATAATAATTGTCCAAATCTCGTTGGTTTTATTTATTTTTTAATAGGCCTTTATTTTCACAAGTACGTTTCGGACAAGTAAGATTAGCTTTCGGACAAGTAAAATATCTGAATATCCGAACACAGATATATCCGAAGGACAAGTGGCTCAAAAAGTTAATGTCAAGCCCTGAGTTATATGCAGGTGTATTTGTAGGTATATAGAAGTATTATATGCAGGTATATTAAGACGGATATATATATGCAGTAAATATAAATGTATACGGTTACGGTATATACAGCACTATTGTACCCACTATCACACAGAGTTATATGGGTAGACTATAGTAAGAGGTAGGTAGTTATGACCATTATGACTATGAATACAGTAAGCAGTAGGTAGGTATAAATTGCAGTATAAGCAACAGAGTTCAAAGTTCATGCAGTATGGGTAACAAAGCCTAGGGTATAGGCACTGGAGTCAGAGTTTTCAGATTCAGACAACTTTATTGATCGCGCGTGGGGCAATTCATATTGTAGCTTCACGAGTAACAAAAACAACAAAACAAAAACATCTCAATGACAGCATGGCAACAACACCATTCCATGCAATACACAATCCAGTAAAAGTAAAAAAACAGACAACTAAGTGTAAAAGGCTGCTTAAAATGGCTACCGTTTGTGTTTAAAAGTCTGATAGCCGAGGGGACAAAATATTTGGCGTAACGGTTGGTCCTACTTGGTGGGACGTCATAACGGCGGCCAGAAGGCAACACCGAAAACCGCTGAGACAGAGCGTGGAGAGGTTGATTAGTGATGCTCGTCCCCTTCTTGACCACCTGGTCCGTCGAGAGAGAACATAGGTCTCTCTGTTTTACTCCAATTATTTTGGAGCACACTTTCACAATATACTGTAGTAGGCTGTTCCTATCTTTAATAGATAGGCCACTGAACCAGAAGATAAACCAGCCGATAAAAGAAAAAGTTAAGAGGCTTTCAATAAAATAACCATAAAAAGTGCTCAGGATCTCCGCACTAACATTAAAAGAGTTCAGCTTTCTCAGAAGGTAGATCCTCTGCTGACCTTTCTTGAGTTTATATGGTATGGGGGGGGCTGCCATTGTGGTACAGAGTTCAGGGAGATGCCTTCTGAGGGAAAGAAGCTGTTCCCGGGTCTGCTCGTCTGCTATAATGTGTCGGTGTCAAATTAACTCCACTATTAAACACCAGGACATAATTATCTCTGATCACGCCTTTAGTGTAGGTAATGTTCCATCTTACTTGGTACCGTACGTGTGCAGAACTATGAACGACCACCGGCGACTGTTTAGTCTTTTAGTCAGTTAGCTGACGCTTTTATGCAAAAGCCACTTCTAATTGTGTACAGCGGGTCAACAGGAGGGGTACAACTCTGGCAGCTAGAGTCAGTGGTGTTGCTCATCAAACAGTGTCCAACTTGAGTACTTATTAGCACAGTAGGCAGTAGTAGCAAAGTACGCAATAGAAAAAGACAGTAAGGTATTTTTTTTCTTCCAGAGAGATATCTACACTGGGAGAGAACTCCTTTATAACAGAAGACAGATATCTACACTGGGAGAGAACTCCTTTATAAACAGAAGACAGATATCTACACTGGGAGAGAACTCCTTTATAAACAGAAGACAGATATCTACACTGGGAGAGAACTCCTTTATAACAGAAGACAGATATCTACACTGGGAGAGAACTCCTTTATAACAGAAGACAGATATCTACACTGGGAGAGAACTCCTTTATAACAGAAGACAGATATCTACACTGGGAGAGAACTTCTTTATAACAGAAGACAGATATCTACACTGGGAGAGAACTCCTTTATAACAGAAGACAGATATCTACACTGGGAGAGAACTCCTTTATAACAGAAGACAGATATCTACACTGGGAGAGAACTTCTGTATAACAGAAGACGGATATATACACTGGGAGAGCACTCCTTTTTTTTGTATTTTATTTTATTATTATTTTTTAAACAAACACATAAACAAACATGACAACACACGATAAGATACACAAGCATTAGTTGACAGTGCACATCCAATGAAATCACATTTTAGTTAATCGTCATATATAGGATATACCCTTAATACCTGTTATCTAAAAACCTACACACATATGCTCCAGCTCGTACCCCCCCCTCCCGGACCCCCCATTGGATAATCCATCCACTTTCCCTCGCTCCTAACCAGACATTACCATTATATGCTAGCTTTTATTTTCTCCACCACTTCTAACCACAATGTCATTTTGGATTCATTGAGACCCAAAATTCTTGCTGTAGATATTTCTTGATAGATCACATCGATATATGTAATAATCCAGACCTTTCGGCAAATTTTTTCCGGTTGGAACCATCGTGATGCTATCAGCTTTTTAGCCACTGTGATACCCGATAAAACCAATCTCTTTAGCTGTGGATGTACTGCACACTCAAAAACATCATTCAATAGTAATACAGAGGGGTGTACAGGTATATTCCAAGTTACGAGATTTGATAATTGCTGGGTCACCTCTTTCCAGAATATCTTAACTGGTGGGCAGTCCCAGTACATGTGCATAAATGTCCCCTCGTCCCCATTTGTACATAAAGAGCATTTGGAGTCTTGTATAAGACCCATTTTTTTCAGTCTTATAGGAGTCAAGTATGTCCTGTGAATATAGTTAAGATTGATTTGTTGATGGTCCGGGTTCCTTGATGTGAGTCGAACATTTGCCCAGGCTTCTTGCCAATCAAAATCACTTTCCAGGTCTGGTATATCCCTCCTCCAGACGGAGTCTAGGTGGAGGGTTTCATATGAGGACATTAGTAATTGATGATAAAAATCTGAAACAAAACCTCTTGATGTCTCTCTTTCATAGAAGAATTTGTGGTATCTGTG
Organism: Notolepis coatsorum; assembly: GCF_963971535.1. Lineage (NCBI taxonomy): Eukaryota > Metazoa > Chordata > Actinopteri > Aulopiformes > Paralepididae > Notolepis > Notolepis coatsorum. The sequence goes on from NC_140175.1 coordinate 105,894,190, forward strand.
GTGTTCAATTGGTTTCGTTAATGGAACGCCTTGAGTCTTCAAACATAACAATAACTGTAAGTAAAAAAGATGTGTGGACTTGGTGAGATTACATTTCTTCTGTATTTCTTCATAACTACAGAAACCCTGTTTGTTAAAAACATCCCCTAATGAGTGTATGCCTTGCTTTTCCCATATAGGGAATCTTATAGGTCGTTTTCCAATCAAGAGTGCATTATTATTGAATAAGGGAGTATGATTGTGCCATTTATGTGGGTTAGGATATTTTTTTTGTGTTTCACGCCATATCCGGATCGCATGAGTAATTATGGGGCCAAATTTCCTTTCACAATGCTTGATTGGTAGTTTAGTGTATGCTATGTCCTTCAGTCTATGTGGGGCTACTATGTTTTCTTCTAATTTTCTCCAGGATACTAATGCTTGGGGATCAAACCATGTTGTCAGTGGTCTTAATGTGTACGCCTGATCCATGTAGCTTCATGTAATCTTCGGCGGCTTTAGGCGTGCGTATTACCCGTCTAATACCGTCTTTTCCCATGATCGATAATAGTGCCGGGTAGTTAAGAATTGGCCTGTGACCACTCTTGAACATTCTCTGCATCACATCCTTGTAGGGGAAACGCTGAGCGATGGCCTCCTTACATAGATCTTCATAGATAGCTATTGAATTTACCATATTTCAGTTTCCCCCTTTGATTGCGCGCTGCTCTAATGATGGCGTCTCTTATTACCGTCTTACGCAGGGTAACAATGATAACTCTCGGACCGTTACCTCTTTGGCCTCGTGTACCGACTCTGTAACATTGGTCCACTGTCGGCGCTGTGGGAAGGTTGTTATTACCTAAAATATCTACTAACACTGTTGGAAAGCTGTCGTCTGTGCATTTGACTGATTCATCCAGTCCCACGATGCAGATATTATTTCGCCTGTAGTAACTAGGGATGCCCCGATCGATCGGCCACCGATCGTTATCGGCCGATAATCAGTATAAATATGCGATCGGGGAATTCAGATAATTAGTCATATTCGTTGATCGCGGAAACTGATCAAGTGGATATCTCACTCGCTTGTCTCAGACGCACAGGACCTGCAAACTGCTCCTCCTCCCTAGCCCCGCCCGTACCCGTGTAGAGTTTGTAAACACAGAGGAGGCGGACCTCCTCTGCTGAGTCTAGATAGTGCATTCAACCTGAGCTAACGTTAGCTACCTAGCTATCGTTACTGTTTAAACAAAATTACCCAGTCAACTATTCACTTTTAGTAGGCATTGTCTAACGGTATTTAGCCGGCTAGCTACTGATAGCTCCGGATATCAACAAATGCCCCAGGAAGTCTAGTATATCCATGTTGATATCTCTGTTAGCTTGCGTTAGCTTGCGTTAGCTGACGTTAGTTCACTGTTCAAAACGAAATGTCCGATTGAACTAAATAGTTGTCTTAACGTCATCTAGCCGGCTAGCAGTAGCTACAGATAGCTCCTGATATCAATGTCTTATAACATTGATTGAATGCGTATTCGAGCTGAGGGCTTGCTGAATGTGAAATGACCAAAGCATAACGTTACCAATAGGGTCCCGCTGCAGCGCCGGAGAATCCTTTTTGGAGCTGGTCGAGGCTACTAGAGTACACACAGACAGTGGAGCTGTTTGCAGATAGCGAGCATTTTGACTTGTTGCGTGGTGGCGATGTCTCGCAGATAATACAAGTACAAGTCTAATTATATAATATACATATTTTATAAAAAAAAAAAAAAAAAAAAAAACTTTATATAAAAAATTTTAATTTCTTTTTAATCAAAAACGATCGGTATCGGATCGGTATCGGCCGATATGGCTCACGACGATCGGTGATCGGTATCGGTGGCAAAAAACGTGATCGGGGCATCCCTAGTAGTAACGTTGGGTCTCGAGCTGCCTCTCCATTGCTTTCTCTTCGACTTCTTGTATTTTCTTCCGACATTCCTCCTGCACCTGTTTTATCTCCGCCGATAATTCTGTTAAGCCATCGTTGAGGTTCTTCTCGTTCACTTGGACCCTCTGTGTAATTTCTATCACCGTATTCTCCACTGCCGTGATTCGCCTGGCCTGTGCAGCGGCTGCTTCCATAACCAGTTCGAATTTAGCATCGATGTGTGCTTTGAATTCCTCGATAGCGACCATCTGTTCCTTAATCAGGATAGTCAGAGAGTTGAAGTCGGGATGTGAAATTGCACTGCTTGTGTCAGATGATGTTGTGGGTACAATGATGGACCCGATGAGTTTGTTGGAGATTATCTTCTCAAATTCCCCTGCTTTATCTTTTACGGTATTTTTACACGTCGTTACCGTTGTGTCGTCAACTGCTGTCTCCCTCTCGGGGCCAGTCGTCGTTGGTCCCGGTATATTCTCTACTATAGTCCCCCCATCGGGGCTAGTCTCGGTACCGCTGCTGCTTCAGCTGTGCCCTTCGAACGTGTCAAAACCGGCGCCGTTGGAGGGTTTTTCTTTCCACTCTTTTTCTTATCATTAGTATCCATGTTGAGTCTCTGTCTTTTGATATAGTTAGTAGAAGGTCTTATCAATACATACGATGTGGTTTAATCTCTTTTGGTATTGTTCAAATAAGGTTTTTAAACGAAATTAACGTTGACGGGAGCGGAGCTATAACCAAACGCGTATCGCTTCACATTGTGTTCAAACCGGAGAGCACTCCTTTATAACAGAAGACAGAGAGATATCTACACTGGGAGAGCACTTCTGTATAACAGAAGACAGAGATATATACACTGGGAGAGCACTCCTTTATAACAGAAGACATAGGGAGAGATATCTACACTGGGAGAGAACTTCTGTATAACAGAAAACAGAGATATATACACTGGGAGAGCACTCCTTTATAACAGAAGACAGAGAGATATCTACACTGTGAAGGATTTGGGGTGCTTTTTCAATGTATGTGATGTATAGATTGGGGGAGGTGACCACAACTAAAACGGTGAGATCGAAATGTGCATGGAAGCCGGTGATAGAACGGTGACCAGTGGATTGAATACACTGCCAGCGAGGGTGTTTGTTGACATTCCTTGTAAGAACATCAGAGATAAGAGCGAGTGTCTCCCAGAGCAGGAGGGAGAGAGGTTAATCTTAATGAAACGTGAAATGTGTGTAAAGGTTAACGCATTTGTCATGACAACACGGCACATGACAACCAGAAAGGGGTGGGCTATCGTTGCTACGGCAATGATCTATAAGTCGAACAGTGTTTCCGGGTGTAAGGCAGACTAGAATCTGACCAAGAGCGAGTAGGACTGAGATCACACAGAAGACACTCTCTCCTCTCATCACAGAGAGGAGGGGGGGGGGGGGGGGGGAGAATGCCACATCATCATTAGCTTCGGCTAACGCGAGGATGGTTAGGCTAAAGACCAGGCCTGAACACTATTGGACTGAATAACAAAAGGACGATAGACGAACACACCGAAAGATCATTAGAATAGACTCTTCAAGGACAATACAATCTGTTAACATCTGAGCTGAGGTTTCTGTTTATCAAATAAAACCACGCTTTTCCTTGTAAGGTATTTCACGTTGTCGAAGTGTCGGATTCTTACGGAGGTGGAGAATTATTATGGTTTGCGGATGGTACTAACGGGGAGAGATAAGGATCTTATCAACCGGTATCGGAGACGTCAGGACCATTAAAATGACACAACGCAGAGGAATTGGCTGGAGAGCCAAACAGACGAAGACGTGATACTGGCCAGTTTGATCAGGATCTAACAACTGGGAGAGCACTTATGTATAACAGAAGACAGAGATATATACACTGGGAGAGCACTCCTTTATAACAGAAGACATAGGGAGAGATATCTACACTGGGAGAGAACTTCTGTATAACAGAAGACAAAGAGGGGGATATCTAAACTGGGAAAGCACTCCTTTATAACAGAAGACAGAGAGGGGGATATCTAAACTGGGAGAGCACTCCTTTATAACAGAAGACAGAGAGGGGGATATCTAAACTGGGAGAGCACTCCTTTATAACAGAAGACAGAGAGGGGGATATCTACACTGGGAGAATACTAGCAGCCTTTAGTTCAGGGTTTCATACTGAGAATAACTAACTGAAGACAGGTACACAGCAGGGTCAGAGACAGATGAGATTTGCCCTGGACCTCAAACGGATGCTGGATAACCAATGATGAATAACCTGAAGCTGATCAAATAACAAGCTAGCTACAAGCTTGTAGGCTGTACATGTGCAGAGAGGCTTTGAAATGCCTTTTCAAGCTAAGCGTTCGCATTACAATAGTGCAATGTCTTCACCCGGCTCTCAGTAAAATGCCTTTTTTTTTTTTTTTTTAAGCAGTGTAATGTCCTTAGTGAAATGCCTGTTTTTTAAAGCTACTAAAGCATTCCCATTACAGCGCTGTTATGTCCTCAGCCCTCTGTGAAATGCCTGGGTTTTTTAAGGTAAGCAGTGCAATGTCCTCAGTGGGACTACAATGCTGTTGGACGGATCTGGCCCTCCATGTGGGGTCTAGCACTTTCTTAAGGGGCCCTTTAAAATGTGAAATCCATTCAAATCAAGTGAAATCACAGGGCTCGACATTAAGGCTTGTCGTATTGTCCGGGACAAGTAAAACAAATGGTCAGACAAGGATAATACAATTTAACTTGTCTGACTGGACAAGTAAAAAACAATATATATATATATATATATATATATTCCCCAAACGAATAGTAACGTTATTTCATCTGATCAGAAAGTGCCTGTCTCACAGTGTCACACTGGAAACTCTCAATCTCTGTACTGTACGTCAGTATTACTTGTCCTAGACAAACGGCGAGCGTCTTCTGAGTGCTCGCTTAGTTGACACTGACAGTATATGAGACCCGCGAAAATATCAGAATGTTTAATAAAAGTTGGTTGTTTTGTTGTTACCTGTTGATCTAATGTGCCTATTGTTAAAATAAATTATTTCAAATTATTTAATTTTTTTTAATTAGGCCTTTATTTTCACAAGTATAGTAAGTAAGTATAGTCTAAAAGTATCGATACTAATAAAAGTATTAGTACAGCCCACAAAACAGCCACTTTCTGCTTCATAATATTATTCCCATGGTCATTCTTGGGCAGTATTGTATGTCCTATGATAATCTATGTAGAATAAAGCAGGAAGCCGGACCAGCACTCTCAGGTTTCAAATTATAATTAATTAATTAATTTCAATTAAAATTTGAAACCTGAGAGTGCTGGTCCGGCTTCCTGCTTTATTCTACATTTATCTTCGGGATTAATCTTCCCCATTGAGTTTAATACACAGAACTCAACTAGAGTACTACAGAGTACACAGAGGCACATAGTACGTTCAGGACGTTTCAGTGTAGTGAAAGGTCTTGAGATATGTTCAGGAGAGCTAAATGGAAATATTTTCTCAATAAAAAATGATTTACTCCGCTCTAAATCAAAGATGTATAAGTCTAAGCGTAGAGAATGCGCCGTCTCATGTATTCACTTTAAAATGTGTACACATTCACTCTATAAAATTAATACAAAACAATATATAAAAAATGTATTAAGAATATCCTGTTAATTTAAAATGACGGCTAACCAGATATCCTTACACATCCCTAACAGGTATGTAAAAAGGATTAGGCATATTTGCCTAATGTACAGACAAATGTGGATAGATATATCCGGTAGGGGTGGAAGTTGTGGAACGGTACGCATTCAAACCATACACCGTTCGGTACGACCTTCACGGTTCGGGGCATGTGTGTATTAGGGCTGCAACTAACGATTATTTTGGTAATCGACTAATCTGTCGATTATTCTTTCGATTAGTCGACTAATCTAATGATTATTTTTGTCATTCGATTAGTCGACTAATCTAACGGTTATTTTTGTCACACCCTCAATCTCTGCTTCCTGTGGGCATGGCTCCTTCTCCAATGCATGTTTTACCTCACATGCTCAAGTCTGCACACCTGTGAATGTCACCCTGTTGTTCAGTCCCTCTGCCTTAACAGTTAACTTAACATAACATGATGATCCCATAGCAAATTAAAATAATGACTCATGAAACATTTGAATTTGGATCTTAAGCAACTTTAAATCAAAATGTATTTGAACAATACAACAATCACTCATAACAAGATAAATAAATTAAATAATACAAATTAAAGTGGAAGTGTTTAAATAACTACAAAAATATATATAGCAGACTTCTTAGCTTAACATCCCAGGGAACTAATGGGATAACTGGGGATGTTGTTTGCTCCTGACAAGAGTCTCAACGTCTGGGGTGAGATGGTAGACAAAGCAACTCTGAGGTCATGCTCAATGTCCAATCTGTTCCTCTGCTTTGTCTTCAGCTGGACCAGAGCTGAGAAGCCACTTTCACAAAGATAGGTAGTGCAAAAAAAATAAATTATATAAAAAGATTATATTTTTTTATGACTAATCGACGCAAAAATTCTGCGTCAACGAGTTTTTATGATCGACATAGTCGATTATGTCGACTAATCGTTGCAGCCCTGTGTATTGTTCAGTTCAGGGGATTTTCATTGTATTTCAAATACTGCACTTTAATTTTAAGCGGAAAACTAATCTTTCCATTAACTCATTCTGCACCAGTCACGAGAAAAGTCGGGTTAACTCGCCAACCGTTGCACCAATCACGAGAAAACTCAGGTTTGAATCGTTATTTCTTTTAGTAGCTATATCCATTCATTTTTCATCCATCCAGCCTGATGTCATCATTGGGAATGGGTCTGAGCTCGCAAAAGGGCAAATACCGCCGCCTACGCCTTCCAGCCGGTATTGCACTATATTAGAAATGGTGTAGTTTCTTTTCTGGGCCGATCTGAGCCGTGCAGGCAGGGTTTAAATACTCCGGCAGGACGAGCGTTTACAACATTACATCTGCGATGCTGCCCCCCCCCCCCCCCCCCCCATCATATGCAATGCCGGACGGACCTCCACAAGCAGTATTTGGAATGGCGATCAGATAATTGGATACTTTTTTTTGCATTACATCAGAGACCAGGTAAGGACTCTATATATCCAATCTGATATTTCTTTCTACCGCGATCGAAGCTGTCTGCGTGTGCTGTGTGTGGCTTTTTACCGGTGGCTGTGGTGGGGGGGGGGGGGGGCGAGTGCCGCGCTACGAGGGCCATTTCATGTATGTACGAGGAAGGATAATAATGATAATCTAGCGTTGTTTGTAGGAAGATTCTATAATCAGGCGAAAAAAGTGTTTAGTGTATTCCACTAAAACGCTATTATCGCGTCTTTTCCTGGGATTACTAAGAATCACCAAAACTATACTCATATTAAAAACGGTATAAAACGGAAATGTACAGGTGAAAAAACAATCAGTTTTGTGCATGTTGACTGGAAGCAACTCATTGACAATCGACGGGTGTATTAGACCCATAGCTATAATATAAGATATATTTTAAGCATTCTTGCAGTCTCCCCATTGATTAAATCGATGGCGTTCTAGCGGTCCGACCCCTGGTGCTAATTGAATTAAGAACTGACAATCAGGGAATTTAAACATTGTTGACAGTTTATAGTTGAGAATATGCATACTTTATGTTGATGGCCTTTGACTATAATGTGGCCACAAAAATAGAAAGGTTTGTTTGCACTAAGTTAATACCTTGACAAATGTAGCCTATATTTTTCAGTCAGTTCGGTCTTTGTGTGCCAAACATTATTTAAAGGCAAACAGCTGTAAACTTTTTTTTTTACCAAATAAATGAGAAGCATGTTTAAATCAGCAATGCCTCCCCTCTTGCTGTACCAAAAGCTCTCCTAGCTCTAACCATCACTGTCAAAATGATGTGCCTGATGTCAAACTGCCTCATTGTTTCAGTTTTTGCATGACTACGTCCTTGAGAATAACTGAAAAGGCTATATATATATGATGCATGGTATTTTTGGAGCGTTAATCCCCCCCCCCCATCAAAAACAACGTATACCGAACTTAAAACCCATGACCCCAAAACCGTGATACAAACCGAACCGTGGATTTTGTGAACCGTTCCACCCCTAATATACTGTAATAATATATATATATATATATACACACACACAGCATTATTGTACATGCCATACAGTTGTATGGGTTATGCAGGTGTATAAGTAGGTATATACAGTAGAAGGATTATACAGGTATATTCAGAGTAAATATAAACACAGTATACAGCACTATCGTGTATGCCATCATACAGAGTAATATGGGTAAACTATAGTTTGAGGTATATAGCGATGGTGATTACTATGATTAGTGTAACTAAGGCAGTTATAGAAAGCACTCTATAGGCAGGTATAAATTGAGTATTATAGGCAACACATCCACATCAATTATGACGACGCAGGGCCTATTTATATATTTGGCTCATATATTAAAAGTCTGCCTCTTCAACATGGTTATATTAATAAATAGGTAGCCAGGTCGGGGTTGGACGTTAGGTCACTCTTTGTTATTGTGTTCTCCACAACGGCGAAGCTAGCTAGCATCATGCTAGGTAATTAGCCTAATATCTCGGCTCTAATGTTTTTTTGTTGTTGGTACATCGACACGTCGGTATCCAGACAGATGCGGGGTTAAAACTCCACATGTCAGTGAACAAACACCCCACGTACAAGTAAAAATACATGTTTAATACAACTGCATTGACACTTGGCGGATAGGGCCCGACGCTAAGCTAACTACTGGCCTCCTCGCACCACGGAGCAGCTAACGTTAGCCTCCTGGTGTTCTCTCACAATGGCTCCATCGGGGACGAGGAGCAGGAGACCGTAGATAATATGGACGGCAACGACATGACGATATAATAACACGGGACGTGACACCTAGATAAGAATTGGCGTGTGGTTCATAACTTGAATCGAAGTGACACTTCGTTATATTGTTGTTATCAACAACCACCACCGTGGATGTAAGCTGGTTCCCAGTTGTATCTCCACTGGGAGATAAAGCCTGGTAAAGAACTACTGCAGAAAGTGTGTACGGCTGCCTCCGAACGGACCACAGTACCACACTTTCCCCGAATCCTGTCGGCAAACGAGCTAGAACGTCCCGGTCATGTAGTAAATTCTTCAGGCAAAGCCATTGCAGCGGCTTAAAAAGGAGGAAATATTGTGCACTTCACACGTTTCTATAATTGTTTTGTGGAAACCGGAAAGCCTGTAGCCTGTACTTCCGTTTACACACTTTAGGAGGCATCTCTTCAGCAGCCTACCGTGGATGTTAGCTCAGCATAATAAGAGCTGGTCGTGAATTGGTCCAAAATAATGACATCCGTTGACTTCCCACCAGGCTAACAGTGGCAGCTAAGCTAGCAGTTAGCACCAGGCTAACAGTGGCAGCTAAGCTAGCAGTTAGAACCAGACTAACAGTAGCAGTTAGAACCAGACTAACAGTAGCAGTTAGAACCAGGTTAACAATGGCAGCGGTTAGAATCAGACTAACGGTAGAAGTTAGTAAAACCGGGATAACCCGAGCAGTTATTAGAACCAGGCTAAACGCAGCTAAGCTAGCAGTTAGAACCAGGCTAACACAAAGCAGCTACGATATAGCAGTTAGAACCCGAAGACTATTTGGCTTTATTATTATTTGGGCCAGTTTGTAACGTTATTAAATACATAGTCATATTAATAATAGTAATAATAATATAACCGCGACGTTAACGGTGGGGATCAGGACGGAGGACGGGTCTGTTGTCAACAGATCGGTGCTGAACCGAGCCCTGGACACATTTTCACGGGGGAACACAAGTCCAGATCAGAGAGAGAACGAGTACTGGTTCGGGTCTAGTGTGTGTGGATTATTGTGGACTCGCCAGGGTGCTCCTGGTCCGGGTCTAGTGTGTGAGTGTGGACTGACCCGGGTGCTCCGGCTCTAGTGTGCGAGTGTGGATGTGGACTGGTCCGGGTCTAGTGTGCGTGTGGACCCTGGTCCGGGTCTAGTGTGTGGATGTGGACTGGTTTGGGTGCTCCTGGTTCGGGTCTAGTGTGAGTGGATGTGGACAGACCCGGGTTCTAGTGTGTGTGTGGACTGACCCGGGTTCTAGTGTGTGTGGATGTGGACTCACCAGGAGGTGTAGCCCTGCTCCGCCATGTCGCAGCGGGTCTGGAGCTGCCGAGACGAGGAGGTTCTTCAGGTCGAGGCGGCAGGACCCGGCGACCAGGACCTTGGAGGAGAGATAACGGTGTCGTCGTTTCTGTCCAAAATGTACCGTGCGATCATTAGGAGTCACTTCTCCTCCACAACAACATGGCGATGCATCCAGCAGCCCAGCTAGCAGGCAGCCACACTAGCTGAAGAAGAGCCCGTTTAATAAAGGAGATGGAGGAGGCAGCAGCAGAAACTGGTGTTTCGTTCGGAACCAGAGACACTGACTGTAAAAGCAGGTTCGGGTGGATCTGCTAGCCGCCGGGAAGCTTGCTGTGTTGTTCGGATGCTACAGCCTGTGTAAATCCATATTCAGGCCCTGATGGATCCGGTGGGAGTTGGGATGTATTCCTGCAGTCTGCAGCCCGGGTTTGTAATGGAGCCTCGGTCGGAGAGCTTTGTTTTCTATGGCGAGAGGGAGAGAGCCGCGGGGACGAGCATCGCCCCTGCTATTATAGAGCTGCTTCACCAGGGGGTGCGCGCACTGACATGCATTTGTGCATAACGCCTCTTGCACTGGGGGCTATAGCTCCACTGCCATGCACGCACGCACACACACACACACACACACACACCAGTTCAGTTTCAGTTTATTTTGATTTTACACAGTTAAAAATATATATACACAAACAAATGCACGGAGAGGCGTACAACCAAAATGTCTTATTTTGAATTTTTTATTTTTATTTTTTTTTAAACAATGTTACTATTTCATAGTGTAATAAAAACAAGAATAATTTGGAAAAACATCTGTCTCTTTGATTGAATTGATTGATTGAAAATTGTATTAACAGATTGCAGAATGGGTACAATACAGTACGGCTCAATACACACACAATTGTTAAGGGGATGCAGACCAGAGAAAGAATTTTGTCTTGTTTACATCAGGGTCCCCCATTTTCAATTCATCATAACATATTATGACATACATGACATACAGATAGACAGTACTGCTACATCTATACATTTATGACATACCAGATTTACAAATACAGTACTGTTTGTGATACAAAAAGAGTAAAAAAAAGAAGAGAGTATATACATTTGACAAAGAAACTGTACACTGGAGGAGGTGGGTTCGGGGGGGGGGGGGGGGGGGGAAGGTGGGGGGGGGGGGGACTGTACATTGTAGGTGGGTGGGTGGGGTGGGGTGTTTAAAAACAAGTTTAAAATCCACTGCAAGCTACGGAGGGGGAAAAAGTGTGATTGTTTGCCTCGTCAGTCAACTTCTAATGACTCAAATTGATTCACACTTGAAGCTGGTTTTAAAATACAAATATTAGATTAGATTCAAATGTATTGTCATTATACAGTACAAAAAAAATAAGTGTGGCATCGATCTAACCAGAGTGCAATGTAACAGTAAAGTGCAGTAGTAATCTACAATGTGCAGGTGATTAAACTGAGTACAAAATATATAAATTAGTACTACTGAGTAATAGTGCTAATCAGATGTATACACAGAGTTGTAGTATTATTATGTACAGTGATACAGGTATAAAGACACTATGGTAGTAAGTCATACTATTTGTTTATTTGTTAATAAATATAAAGTGTGTTCAGGGCCGCCTGGGAGAAATGCGAGGCCCTGTGCGAGATTTAACGCGAGCCCCCCCCCCCCCCCCCCCCCCCCCCCCCCCCCAAAGGTTAAAAAAAAAAATAATAATAATATATATATATATATTTTTTATTTTATTTTTTTTCATACAGTCAACATATTCTTAAATAATAGCGCTGCCCGAGGCGGGGCATGATACAGTCAACATATAGCAAAAGAGAGAGCGAGAGAGAGCTCCCGTTCTACAGTCAATATACAGTGTACAGAGAGAGAGAGAGAGAGAGACACATTGGAAAGAAATTGAATTATTTGGCCCTAAACAGAGAGTACACAGTGGCAGAATACCTGAGCACTGTGACTGAAGATCCTTGACAGACTCAGCGAGCACAGCCTAGCCATCGAGAAAGGCCGCCATAGGCAGACTGTGTGTGTTAGAAAGAGAGAGAGAGAGCATGTGTGTTAGAGAGAGCATGTATGAGAGAGAGAGAGAGAGAGAGAGCATGTGTGTGTGTTAGAGAGAGCATGTATGAGAGATAAAAAAGGACAAAGATCAACACTTAAATCCAAAGAGAAGAGGGTCTATAGAGAAACCAAAGCAGCAAGGAGCCAATGGCCGACATCAGCTAAATAGGCTAGCCAGGTACTGTGACACACACAGCTTTGGCCAACGGCCCAACGCTACCCAAGCTACACAAATGACCAAGACATTCACACACAGCACATGTCGTATCTCCAAATGTTGTGAAGTAGCATATGTTTTGCCTGGAAAAAAACATCGTTATTAACAAAACATTCGGGAGGGGAAGGAAGGAAGAGTGGGGCAATGTCATGACATTTTCATTAATCTTACCTGCACCAAGGAACGCCGGGCGAAAGGCCGTAACACAGGTCTCCACGTTGACGAAAGGCCTCTCGCTGTCGGGACAAAAATAAGCTATGGCCAGAGCCTTGTCATGGTGCAGGCCCGACTACATCTTCTGTCAAAGATGATGTCGTAGTCAGAGTGCCAGAACCCCCTGCTATTCTCACGGCTAATGTCAATGGTCGTAGCACAAGCTAACAGCTAACTCAAGGCTAACTGATAGCATCAAACGAACGTTCCCAGCCGAGCGCAGCCGGCAGTTAACGTCGAAGCTAAACAGCTAACTGGCTAACAGTTAGCTCAATCAGGCTATCGCGGCTAACCATTAGCTAACGCAGAAGCAAGCTATGCGGCTACATACAGCCAGGTGCTGACACCAGGCACACACCGTTAGCTACTAGTAGTATTAGCTAGTCGACCAGTTTGGCTCCAGAGAGAGAGAAAGAGAGATAGGTCAGGTCCACGGCGGGTATATAATCATAGGTTGACTCACCATAACGCAGTATCAACGCGGCGGCGCCAATGGTAAAGTTGGAAGGAGACTTTCTTGGCCCACGGTGTAATTTCTTCTTCTTCTTCTTCGAGTACTTTCCGGCAGACTGGACACCTTTCGGCGTATTGCTGCCTAACAGATTTATCTGCTCACAAGTTCTCTTCTCCTTCTTTTGAAAAGACATCCACTCGCCTCGCCTCGCTCCTCTGAATAGGTTAGCTAACGCTAATTAGCCTTTAGCTAAGCTAGCTACTAGCCGACATCATCATGGCTATACCATGACAAGGCTCCGGCCATTTGTCCCGCTAGCGAGAGGCCTTTCGTCAACGTTCCTTGGTGACCGACCGACTGATAATGACCGACCTCTTTCTTCGTCTTGGCTGGCATAACTAAGCATAGTCAAAAGCTGCACGCGCAAAATAGTCAAACGCAGCTGACTCACGCCGGCGTATGATGTAAGTAAAACCACTCCCTTCGTTGAAACCAATAGTATGTCTGCTGCAGAACCCCAGAGGCTGAGCTCCAATAGTGAGTATGTCTGCAGGACTGCAGACCCAGGAACAAGTCAGACACATTCTACAAACGTGTCTAATGTGAAATATATAAGCATATAAGCAAAACTAGATTTTAGGTCTGTGATGAAAAAGGGCCTCGCGGGAAGGGGGGCCTCGCAAAAAAATAAAAAATAAATAAAAAAAAATAATAAAAAAAATTAATACATTTTTTTTTTTTTTTTTTTTGCGAGGCCCCCCTTCCCGCGAGGCCCTGTGCGACCGCACTGCTCGCACACCCCCTGAGGCGGCCCTGAGTGTGTTAGTAGAGTGGGTGTTACAGTGAGTGTTTATTTAAAGTGCGTGTGGATGTGTGTGCTGTGAGTGTGAGGAGGGGGGTTTTGCGGAGCCCAATAGCAAACACAGGAGGAGAGAGAATGGAGCGGTTTAGGGTGCTTTAATTGTTCTCCCCAAGCAGACAGAAATTACATCCAGAAAATGTACAACAGACAGGAATAGGGAATGCTCTTGGGGTTAGTACTGGTGCACTCCTTGTGCAGTACGGGAGAATGTTCTGTTAGGACAGGTGCACTCCTTGTGCAGTACAGGAAAATATTCTGTTAGGACAGGTGCACTCCTTGTGCAGTACGGGAGAAGGTAGACACCGGCTGTGTCGGGGGTGAGAGCAGGAACTCCTTTGTCAAGCTCCAGGGGTCCAGACGGGCTCGCTGGAACGGAGGTCCTAGGTAGGCAGTTTAACACTGCAACGAGGGACGACAGGATCCGTCAGGTGATATAAGAGCTGCCTGATGAGGGAATCCCTCACAGCCGCGCTGATTGATGTTCGTCTGGCAGCGTGGGAACACTCCAGCAGGAAGCTGCCCATATATGGGCGAGGCAGGATGAGGGCAGAGGAAGGCCCGAGCCCTGACCATGACAGGACCACCCCCTCTACGGGCGCATCCTGGCGACCCTCCAGCCTTGTCAGGGTTATCCCGATGGAAGTCCCGGACGAGGTCAGGATCCAGGATCAACCCGCGGGAGACCCAGCTGTACTCCTCCGGGCCGTAGCCCTCCCAGTCCACGAGGTATTGGAAACCGCGGCCGCGACGATGCACGTCCAGCAGCTGCCGGACGATGTAGGCCGGGTGGTCGTCGATGACCAGCAGAGGAGGAGGCTCCGGAGCTGGAGGAGACAGGGGACTGGAGACCACCGGCTTCAACTGGGAAACATGAAACGAGGGGTGAATGCGCATGATGGAAGGAAGCTGGAGTTTGACGACTGAGGGGTTGATAATGGACAGAATCTTATAGGGACCAACAAAACGGGGGGTGAGTTTGCGGGACAAAGACTTGAGCGGCAGGTCCCGGGATGAGAGCCAAACCATCTGACCTGGTTGATAGTCGGGAGCCGGGGGGTCCGGTGGCGGTCGGCGAAGCGACGGTTCTGCTTAGCGGAGCAGCGTGGCCCTCGTGTCCTCCCATATCCTCCTGCAGCGGCGAAGGTGGTCCTGCACCGATGGAACAGCGATCTCCTCCTCCTGTGCAGGGAACAGCGGGGGTTGGTAGCCCAGAGAGGACTCGAAGGGGGACTGACCTGTGGCCGCGGAGGACAGAGAGTTGTGGGCATACTCAATCCATGGCAGGAAAACACTCCAGCCGGAGGGGTCCCGGGTCGTCACGCAGCGGAGGGCGGACCCCAGGTCCTTGTTGGCCCGCTCCGACTGACCGTTGGTCTGTGGGTGGTATCCGGAGGAGAGACTGACCGTGGCCCCCAGGGCCCGACAGAAGGCCTTTCAGACTTGGGAGATGAATTGCGGGCCCCTGTCGGAGACGATGTCCACCGGGATCCCGTGGAGGCGGAAGACGTGGAGCACCATCAGGTCCGCAGTTTCTGAAGCAGAGGGGAGTTTGGGGAGAGCAACAAAGTGCACGGCCTTCGAGAAACGGTCAACGCTAGTGAGAATGACTGTGTTACCGTGTGAGAGGGGCAGACCGGTGACGAAGTCCAGGGCGAAGTGCGACCAGGGCCGACCGGGAAGAGGGAGCGGACGGAGGAGCCCGGCGGGCGGTTGGTGGGAAGCCTTCCCACAAGCACAGACGGTGCATGCAAGGACGAAGGCGCGGGTGTCTTCCCTCATGGAGACCCACCAGAAGTGCCGCCTCAGCAGGGACAGGGTACGGTTGATCCCAGGATGAAAGGCGAACCGGGAGGCGTGGACCCACTGGAGCACCTGGGAGAGGACAAGGTCGGGGACAAAAAGCCGGTTAGGTGGGCCGTTACCTGGATCAGGCTGGACGCGCTGGGCCTCTCGGACGACGGACTGGATCTCCCAGGTGGCGGCGGCCACCAAGCAGGAGGAGGGGAAGATAGTGTCAGGGTGCGCGGGACCCTCTTCGGGGACAAACTGCCGGGAGAGGGCGTCTGGCTTGGTATTCTTGGAGCCAGGCCTGTAGGTCAGGGTGAAATTGAACCTGGTGAAGAACAGTGCCCAGCGTGCCTGGCGGGAGTTCAGGTGCTTGGCCGTCTGGACGTAGGCAAGGTTCTTATGGTCAGTCCAGACCAGGAAGGGGATCTCTGAGCCCTCCAGCCAGTGCCTCCATTCCTCCAGGGCCAGTTTGACTGCCAGGAGCTCCAGGTTCCCGATATCGTAGTTGACCTCCGCTGGGGTCAGGCGGCGAGAGAAGAAGGCGCAGGGATGCAGTCTCTGGTCGAGAGCGGAGCGTTGGGAGAGGACCGCCCCTACTCCGGTACTTGAGGCGTCAACCTCCACCACGAACTGGCGGGACGCGTCTGGCTCGACGAGGATGGGTGCGGAGGTGAAGCGCCGGCGCAGCTCGGCGAAGGCGGAGTCCACTCTGTCAGACCAGACGAAGGGCACGGAAGGCGAGGTGAGTTGGGTGAGGGGTGCAGCGACCTGGCTGTAGTCCCAGATGAAACGCCGGTAGAAGTTAGCAAACCCCAGGAAGCGTTGGAGCTGCTTGACGTTGGTGGGACGGGGCCAATCGGACACCGCCTTGATCTTCTCGGGGTCCGCCCGGATCTTGCTGCCCTCGATGATGTAGCCGAGGAACCCGATGGAGGAGACGTGGAACTCACACTTCTCCGCCTTGACGAACAGCTTGTTCTCCAGTAGGCGTTGGAGGACCCGGCGGACATGCTGGACGTGCTCCTCCATAGAGCGGGAAAAAAATCAGAATGTCGTCCAGTTAAACAAAGACAGAGCGGTTAAGGACGTCACGGAGAACGTCATTGACAAGGGCCTGGAAGACAGCAGGGGTGTTGGTCAACCCAAAAGGCATTACCTTGTACTTGAAGTGACCGAGCGGGGTCTTAAAGGCCGTCTTCCACTCGTCTCCCTCCCGGACACGGACAAGGTGATAGGCATTCCTGAGGTCCAGCTTCGAGAAAATGGTGGCACCTTGCAGGGGTTCGAAAGCAGAGTTAATCAATGGCAGGGGGTACTTGTTCTTGACCGTGATGTTGTTGAGACCCCGGTAGTCAATACAGGGGCGAAGGGAGCCATCCTTCTTGGACACAAAAAAGAACCCTGCGCCGACAGGAGAGGAGGAGGGGGTAATAATGCCTGAGGCCAGGGACTCGTGGACGTATTTCTCCATGGACTCCCTCTCCGGGCGTGAGAGGTTGAACAGGCGCCTAGCGGGGCCCCCGGGAGCAGGTCAATAGCACAGTCGTACTGGCGATGAGGTGGCAAGGAGAGAGCCTGTTGTTTACTAAAAAACTAAATCATGATAAATTGGAGGAACAGCAGAAAGGTCAATAGGTTCGTTGGGAACGGGAGAACCAGCGACCTCCAGTGGCGGCCGAGCTGACTGTAGACAAGAGGCGTGGCAGTGAGCACTCCAGCTCGCGACTGAGCCTGTTGGCCAGTTTATTACAGGGTTGTGTAGCTTTAGCCAAGGCATGCCAAGAACAATGGGATTATGGGGGGAATTAGTGACGTGGAAGCGAAAAACTTCGTTATGGCTCCCTGAGAGCAGGAGGCGGAGAGGGTTGGTGTGGCGGGTTATTCGCGAGAGCAACCTCCCGTTTAGACCGTGAGCATCGCAGGGAATTGGCAAGGTGTCAGTGGCAATGCGGAAGTGGGACACTACCCCAGCGTCAATGAGATTTCCATCTGCGCCTGAATCGACCAGCGGACAGAGGGATCGATTGACCATTGTGACAAAGCGTGGCACTGAATTGCATATTTGGACCGGAGCTGGGAGCATAATTAAGGCTCGAACATACGCCCAGCGTCACTGTCGGGCCCCGTCGTTTGGGCGAATCAGGCATGAAGCGATGGAGTGGCCGAGTTGACCGCAGTACAAACATGCCCCCGTCTTGAGTCTGTGACGGCGAGAGCTGAGAGGGAGGCGAGAGCGGTCAAGCTCCATAGGCTCAGAGGGGCTGTTGTTGGCGCGGACGGCGGCCCCCGAAGGGGGAGAGCGAGATGAGCTGGGCAATGGAGGACGAGCGGCGCTAGCCTTTTCACGGCGGTGTTCGCGAAGGCGCGTGTCCAGTTCTCTGGCTAAATTAATTAGCTCGTCTAGGGAAGACGGTTTCTCCTTAGATGCCAATTCATCTTTTAGGACATCGCTGAGGCCTTGACGGAAAGCCCCTCGTAGCGGCGAGTCATTCCACTCGGAACCTGCTGCCAGGATACGGAATTCAATTGCATATTCGCTCACGCTGCGATTACCTTGGCGGATTGTGAACAAGCCGGCAGTACTATCCGAGCCCCCAGGAGGATGGTCGAAGACCTTTCGCATGTCGCCGATATATGCAGAGTACGAATCGCAGAGGGGGGAACGACTGAAGTGGAGGGCTCACATTGTCTGTCTCGTTCCACGGAGCGGAGCGAGAGAGCGCCGAGTTGGGCAATGGTTTCGTCTAGTAATTGTGAGTGTTGGTTTACCAGAACAGCGTGTCCATTGGTCTGGATGTTGTTGCCCCATTCTCCGGTCTCCTGTGGTGCTGTAGTCATCATCGTGGTCGGAGTGTTCTGTGAGGATGGGGTTTGGCGGAGCCCAATATCAGAACACAGGAGAAGAGAGAATGGAGCGTTTTAGGGTGGTTTTAATGTTATTCCCCCAAGCAGACAGTTTACAGGCAAATACAGGAATGTACAGGTACTTGTTGTAATAGGCGAGGGCAGGAGCACTCTTTGTGCAGCACGGGACAACAGGTACAGGGATGTACGATAGACGAGAGCTGGTGCACTCCTAGTGCAGCACGGGGCGACATGTACAGGGATATACAATAGGTGAGAGCAGGTGCACTCCTTGTGCAGCACGGGGTAACAGGTACGTGTTGTAATAGGCGAGAGCAGGAGCACTCCTTGTGCAGCACGGGACGTCCAGGTTGGAGGTGTACTGGAGCAGTGGTCCTGGGCACAGAGAGAAACAGATTAGGACAAGGTATATCAACGAGGACAGGGTTGCAAGGCTTTAGGTTCGTCGTCGTACCTAGGTAGCTAGTTTAACACTCCGACGAGGGTAGGACAGGATATGCAGGTTGAAGTACCATCTCGTTGATGAGGGGATGAGTCACAGCCGTGTTGATTGACGAGCTGGCAGCGTGTGAATCAGGGGAACGGATGCTGCCCTGAATGTGGGGGAGGAGGAGTGAAGAAGGCTCTCGCCGTGACTATGACACATACCATATAATAATAATAATAATAATAATAATAATAATAATAATAATAATAATAATAATAATAATAATAATAATAATAATAATATAATAATAATCATTACCACAATTATAATAACTATAATAATAATAACGATAATATAACCAATTGTTAATTGTTAATAATAACAATAATAACGGTAATAATAATAATATTGCTAGATACCCAAATAAACAAAGCAAAAAAAAAAAAAAAAAACCTGCATCACAAGCCTCAGATGCATGGAAAAGAGAAAAAAAATGTTATGCTGTACATATGTTCTCATTGTTCTGTCTTTTTTTGTTGGATTTTTTTTCTTCTTTTTACAGTACTTCAACTCATTATAAAGAGAATTCCAAAGTTTGACTCCCACCACTGATATACACATCTGTTTTAGGGTTGTCCGTGCACTGTTTAAAATGACCTTCCCTTCTATGCTCTCCGTTCTGTGATATGAGGACAAACCTGTTTTGTAGATTGTCATTGAGAATCCTGATGGCCTGGGGATAGAAGCTCCTTCTGAGTCTCTCTGTACTGGCCAGTGTGCCTGACCGCAGCAGTTCAAAGAGGCAGTTGCTTGGGTGACTAGAGTCTTGGATTATTCTCTTAGCCTTGCTCTTGCAACGCTTGTTGTAAATGTCCTGGAGAGTGGGAAGCCCCCCTCCAATTGTGCGTTCGGCTGAACGGGCCACTCTCTGAAGTCTGCTGCGGTCTTGTGCGGTGCTATTCCCAAACCAGGAGGTGATATTACCAGTCAGGATGCTCTCTATTGTGCATGAGTATAGAAGTTCTTAAGGATCTTCTGACTCACTTTGAACTTCCTTAGGCGCCTAAGGAAGTAGAGGCGTTGCCGTGCCTTTTTCACTACACAATGTGTGTGGTCCATGTCAAGTCCTCGGATATGTGGACTCCGAGGTTTTTTGATTGATTGATTGAAAACTTTATTAACAGATTGCAGAATGGGTACAATACAGTACAGCTCAATATACACAATTGTTAAGGGGATGCAGACCAGAGAAAGACTTTCGTCTTGTTTACATCAGGGTCCCCCATTTTCAATTCATCATAACATATATGACATACACGACATACAGATAGACAGTACTGCTACATCTATACATTTATGACGTACCAGATTTACAAATACAGTACTGTTTGTGATACAAAAAGAGTATAAAAAAAGAGAGTATATACATACATAAAGGTACTTATAGGTACTTAAAGCTTAAGGGATATATAGATATAGATGTAATATCTACAGGTATGTAAAAATTATTATTTTAGATATATACAGACAGATGTGGATAAATATATATACGGTAAGATCTATAAACAGATATACTGTAGATATAGTATCTACTACAGGTATGTAAAAATGATTATTTCAGGTATATACAGACAGATGACGGTATACACAGCATAGCATTGTATATGCTATTTTAAAATACAAAGATCAAAAGTGTAAGGGAGTTGAAGAGGTTATATTCAGACCAGGCTGCAGAAACAAATTAGTGGGGGGGCATAAAATGTTCTCGGGGGGCACAATGGTTTTTCAACACAGGTTCCCTTTTATACGTTTCAGCTGGGACAGCGGCGCTGTGGCTTGCTTGGCGCTGCCCACGGTGCTGAACTAAACAGCAGAGAGGCAATTGAAAAATCTAATTTCTCTCTATCTTAAGAACTTTCACTTATACAAAAACAGACTGAACGGATATATATAACAGACCTGCTGGGGCAGTGGACTGAGAGCAGGGGACACAAACAGGCTGGATAAGATGGTCAAGAAGGCCAGTAGCGTGGTTGGGGTGGAGCTGGACTGTAGCGAGGGTGGCGGAGAGGAGGAACCTTGCTAAGCTCCAGGCCATCAGGGAAAACCCCTCCCACCCACTATACACAGACTTGGCTGACAGGAGGAGCATGTTATACGCTCACACTACCTAAATGCAGCACTGAACGGCACAGGAAGTCCTTCATTCCGACAGCCATCAGACTATACAATGCATCACTGTGCCTCACTGCATCACTGAGCACAGAGTGACAATTACCATCTTCCTGGACTCTTACTTTTGAAACAGCACTGTGCATTATTACACCTACTGTAGACTTCAGTATATTTTTACTGTATTTATTTACTGTATCTTTTATTCTATTTTTATTCTATTTCATTTTATTCTATTCTTAGGCCATTTGTTTTGTTATTCTTATTTGTGACTTGTTCTGTCTAAAATGTTTAATGTTGAGTGATTTGCAGTGTCAAATTTCCCTCAGGATAATACATTTCTATTCTATTCTATTCTATATCTTTGAAAAGTCTCCATTTATTCAACACTTCTGAATTCACTGACCAACTGAACTGAACTGACAAAAATAAGGTGCATAAAAAAGCAAAATAAATTCCTCCACAGGCTACTCACCATCATAAGTAGAGCGGCAAGCGGCGTTTGGGGACAGAGTGAAATCTTCTTAAAACCACCACAAAGCCCGTGTCAAGTTTCTTTAATAGTTGTCATACAGAAGTACAGAATACTTTTGTACAAAATGCTTCTCACTGTTGCGCTCCAGAGACTGTGCATGACAAGATAAGCATGAAACAAAAACATAGTAAAAATTAGAAGAAAAAAAAGAGGTCACAGTGTTCAGTTTAGACATATGTACAATGTTCGTAGACGTGGTTACCATACAATATACAATACTGTGCAGTGTACTAATATACAATACTATATAGTGCAAGGCATAAATGGACGAGGTGCAGTTTAGGTACAATTCACAGTAGGTGTACGAGTTGTAGTGCAAATCCTTTATCAATAAATATAAAGTGTAAGTGTGTTTGTGTGATCTAAAGTGTGGAGAGTGGGTGCTGCAGTGTGTTGTTTGTTTGAGTGAGTGTGTGTGTGCGTGTGGGTGTGTGTGCTGTGTGCATTTGATGGTTGTTGCATAGTGATTATTGTTCGTTTAGCGATTATTGTTCGTTTAGCAGCCTGATGGCCTGGGGATAGAAGCTCCTTCTGAGTCTTTCTGTGCTCGCCATAAGACTCCGGTATCGCTTGCCTGACGGCAGCAGTTCAAAGAGGCAGTTGTTCGGGTGGCTCGAGTCCTTAATAATTCTCTTAGCCTTCCCCTTGCACCGCTTGTTGTAAATGTTCTGGAGGGTGGGAAGCCCCCCTCTAATTGTGCGTTCGGCTGAACGTGTCACTCTTTGTAGTCTGCTACGGTCTTGTGCAGTGCTATTCCCAAACCAGGAGGTGATGTTGCCGGTCAGGATGCTCTCTATTGTACATGAGTAGAAGTTCCTAAGGATCTTCTGACTGACTTGGAACTTCCTTAGGCGCCTGAGGAAGTAGAGGCGTTGTCGTGCCTTCTTCACAACACTGTCAATGTGTGTGGTCCATGTCAAGTCCTCGGATATGTGGGCTCCGAGGTACTTGAAACTGTTCACTCTCTCAACTGGTGCCCCGTCGATGCTGAGGGGGCTGTAGTCCTTGACCCCCGACCTCCTGAAGTCCACAATCATCTCTTTTGTTTTGCTGACGTTCAGGGAGAGGCAGTTCTCCTGACACCACTGTGACAGGTTCTCTACCTCTTCCAGGTAGGCCCTTTCGTCGTTGGCAGAGATCAGGCCCACCACTACTGTGTCATCAGCAAATTTGATGATGGTGTTGTTGTTCCGCTGTGCTACGCAGTCATGTGTGTACAGGGAGTAGAGGAGGGGGCTCAGAACACAGCCCTGGGGGGCCCCTATGTTGAGCGTGATGGATGAGGAGGTGCAGTTGCCGGCTCTTACCACCTGGGGTCTGCCCGTCAGGAAGTCCAGGACCCACTGGCACAGGTCATAGTTCAAGCCCAGGTCCCTGAGCTTGGCTATGAGTTTGGAGGGGACTATGGTATTGAATGCTGAGCTGTAGTCGATGAACAGCATTCTCACATAGTTCCCCTTCCTCTTGTCCAGATGTGATGCTGCTGTGTGCAGCACATGGGCTATGGCGTCCTCCGTGGACCTGTTGGGGCGATATGCAAATTGCAGAGGGTCCAGGTTGATTGGGAGGGAGGAACAGATGTAGCCCTTCACTAGCTTCTCAAAGCACTTCATGGCTATGGAGGTGAGGGCTACAGGGCGGTAGTCGTTGAGGCAAGCGGGCGTAGATTTTTTGGGTACAGGGATGATGGTGGACTTCTTCAGACAGGTGGGGATGACGGCCTGTTCCAAGGACAGGTTGAAGATGTCAGTGAATACCGGGGCCAGTTGGTCGGCACAGACTTTTAGGACGCGGCCGGGGATGCCGTCCGGTCCTGCTGCCTTCCTGATATCCACTTTTTTAAAGATCCGTCTCACCTCATGCTCTGTTACCCTGAACACTGAGTCTCCATCAGCAGACCCCCCCCCCCCCATTGCCGTGGTTTGTAGGCTGGTGTTGTTATTCACAGCCTCAAACCTCGCATAGAAGGAGTTGAGATCATTTGCTAAGGAGATGTCACTGTTCAGTTTGAGGGGGGTTCCTTTGTAGTCTGTCATTGTTCTGAGGCCCTGCCACATGCCTCTAGAGTCAGCCTGTTCAAACTGAAGTTCAACTTTATCCTTGTAACGCCGTTTTGCCTCTATTACTGCTCTCCTGACGTTGTATCTTGCCATCTTGTGTTCTTCCATGTTGCCTGTCACCAGCCCGGTGTTGTATGCTGATGTGCGCACTTTCAGAGCCTCACGGACGGATTTGTCTACCCAGGGCTTTTGGTTTGGGTAGATATTAATTTTGGTGGTGGGGATTATTACTTCTACCTGAGTACAGACATAGTCAATCACCGTTTCGGTGTATTCGTTAATATTGGCTGTGTTATCACGGAGTACACTCCATTCTGTGCTTCCCAGCACTGCTTGGAGTGACTCTACTGACGTCACGGTCCAACGCTTAACCTCTCGCGAGACCACCGGCGTTCGCTTGAGACACTGTTTGTACTTAGGCAAAAGAAAAATTGCTGCGTGATCGCTTTTACCGAATGGACTAAGAGCCTGTGACTTGTACCCATTCTTAAATTGCGAGTATACATGGTCTAATATGTTCTCGCCTCTGGTGGGACAGGTCACATGCTGATAGAAATTCGGCAGCACCTTTTTAAGACGCGCGCTGTTGAAATCCCCCAAGACCAAAATGGCCGCGTCAACGTTAGCTGCCTGGAGTTTGTTTACCTCGTCGTGAAGTTTTGAAAGTGCGACCTCAGTGTTCGCGTGTGGTGGAATGTACACTCCGATGAGGATGATGGACGTTAACTCTCTTGGGAGGAAGAAGGGTCGACATTTTATCGTGATAAACTCCAGGTCTGGGGAGCAGTGGTTAGACATTTCTTTTGTGTTGCCTAAATCGCACCACTCCTTGTTTATCATGAAGGCAATGCCGCCTCCTTTCTTCTTTAGTGACTCTAATGCCGTCCGGTCTTTTCGTAGAACGAAGAAGTGGTCTGCCGGTTCTATTGCATGATTCGGGACATCTGGACTCAGCCAAGTTTCTGTGAAACAGAGGACGTTACAATCCCGAATGTCCCTCTGGAATTGGATCCTTGCTCTGATGTCGTCCAATTTGTTTCCTATCGATTGCACATTGGCCAACAATATGCTGGGCAATGTGGTTCTGTGTCGTTTGGACCTCAGTCTGTTCCGGACCCCGGCTCTCTTTCCTCGTCTTCGCGGCGGCTTTTGTCCGTGGCCGGCATAACAAAGGATCTCATAGCACTGCTTAAGTTTAGTGTTAAAGTAGTTAGTTTAGTTATAGGAGCTGTGTTGGCATTTTCTTTTGTTTCTCCCTCTCTCACTAATTTACGGGAGAAAGAAAGGATAATGTCGTCACCACCGGAGAGTCTAGAACAGTGGTTCTCAAACTTTTTACACCAAGTACCACCTGAGAACGTAGCTGGCTCTCCAAGTACCACTATATGGCCGACGTTAAAATACAGTCTATTCAGCTATGCACAGTTCACGCAGGAGGCAAATGTATTCCTAATACCATTATTTATTGTTAACTTTTGTCAGACACAGCCACAATGTACAAAGGGGTAGCACTAGAACTAGCAAACTCTTCCACACAACTCATACAATGCAAGGGGCATTGAGAACATAATAAGTCACATAGCAAGTGAGAAAATTAAGAACAACTGTATTTCAGCAAATGTACTTAATTCTCTCTCTCTCTCCTTCTCTCTCTCTCTCTCTCTCTCTCTCTCTCTCTCTCTCTCTCTCTCTCTCTCTCTCTCTCTCTCTCTCTCTCTCTCTCTCTCACACAGCAAGCAATTGTCCTTCATTCTCTCTCTCTCACACTCTCTCACACACACACACACACACACACACACACACACACACACACACACACACACACACACACACACACACACACACACACACACACACACACACACACACACACACACACACACACACACAGCATGTTGTTGTCCATTGACAACTCACATAAGCAGGGCCGGACTGGGGAAATAATTCAGGCTGGGAAATATAGTGTGAAATATAGCCCCAGTCAGGCCACTTTCTAAGTGAGGGTCGCCCACCAGGAATGATTTTGTTACAAAGACTTAATTTCCTGCATTCTGGTGGAGGAATTTTGGAATTTTTACACTTTAAATGCCAGTTTGTGTGATGGTGTAGTATATTTCTACAGAATCCTACAATAATCTAAGGTTATTGTACAGTACAACGAGATTGCTATCTGGAAGGAGGAGAAAGGGATCATACGTGATAGAATTGTTGGTCTCCTCATCTGACTTAAGCAGATGAAGAATAAACGTGTACGCCAGACAACCAGAACTGTAGT
Organism: Notolepis coatsorum; assembly: GCF_963971535.1. Lineage (NCBI taxonomy): Eukaryota > Metazoa > Chordata > Actinopteri > Aulopiformes > Paralepididae > Notolepis > Notolepis coatsorum. The sequence continues at coordinate 105,920,250 of NC_140175.1, forward strand.
TCAACTCAACTGATTTATTTGAGCCAGGGCCAAGAGTGAATAAAAGGTTGCCCTTCACATACAAGGATTATCAGAAAACATTAACATGTCTGCTGTGTACAGGAATCAACAAGGTTTGCATCTCAAACCCCAACAGGTACATAAAACAGTCATTTGTTAACATAATTTGAACATACATTGACAATACTGTAAGCCCTTTTTGCATATAAGTAAGCCTGGTTTCTAAGCTAAGTTACATTCTATTCTAACCAAACATACGGGTTCCATCCGGCTTACTTACATCAAAAGCAGTAGTCTCTCTGGTCGGGAGGGGTGGAGCCGCAGACCTGGGTTGGTTTGGTCTGGGCTCCTGAACTACCAATATGTTCGCTCTTATATACTATAATTTCTGGCCACTAATAGCACATTTTACTAATACAGTTGGTCCAATCAGGCGTCTTCTGTGGGGGGTTGGTTCTTGTCCCCGGGTGGGTTGGTGTCGTCTTCCCTCAGTGAACAGAAGGGGGGGTCTTGATGGCCCCCCCTCATTGGTGTGGTCTTTTGCTGCGTACAGAGGGGTTCTACTGATGGCCCCCGTCATGGTCTTCCTGTTGGGGACAGAAGGGGGGTCTTGATGGCCCCCCCTCCTTGGTGTGGTCTTTTGCTGCGTACAGAGGGGTTCTACTGATGGCCCCCGTCATGGTCTTCCTGTTGGGGACAGAAGGGGGGTCTTGATGGCCCCCCCTCCTTGGTGTGGCCAAATCTCCTCTAAATGAATCTATATGGCTATAGATGTCTAATATCATCCAAGTACAGTCAGTGCTTTCTCAGACTGATAAAAGACATCCTATGAAACCCCACAACCTTTATTCACCAGACTGACACGCTGTCTATCTGTGATAGATATACCAGGCTTCCATAACAAGAGTGTAATACCACTTGTTCCTCTGCTATTTAAAGTGAGCCTGTTTACTGTGGGGTGTGACTTCCCCTGTGGCCTTTTATGACCGGCAACTGTCGTTCTCTCCACTCCAGTCTTCCCCCTGATCGGGGGTTTGTTTGGACTGCACTTTTGGCTAAGTCCTGTTTTTACATTATGGATTCATTTCTTTTATTCACACATATTAGTTATGGAATTCAAGGTCAATATTTACCACAATGGCATCACAAATTATTGTTAAAAAAACACACAAAAAGTAAAATATTTTCAATATATCAAATGCAAAGTAAATTTTTCTGGGGGGGATTATTACAAGGATAGGCATGTGTCAATGATTAGCAACAACACAGATTTCTTTGTAATGTCAGATTTAACAACTCTTAAAAAAAAAAGGGCTGAAGTTGAATAAAAGATTTATGATTGTTTAGACTGCATTACTCTCTGTCACAGTGATCTCCTGGTTGTTCCCACTTAGGTTATCTAACTATCGCGCCGCCGCAACTAGAAACACTGGCCTGGCCTGCCTTTTTTTTTTTTTTTTTATCTTTTTCCCCCTCCATTTTTCCTCCGATTTTCTCCCATCCCAATGTTAGTCGTTATGCCAATTCCCAATCCCCTTCCTGGTCGCTGCGCACTTACCCCCCACAGTCGCCTGACAAAAAAAAATAAAAAAAGCCTGACGATGTGCATTGGGCCGCGGCTCTCTGACGCCTTATTTTCTGGGTCCCGGCCTGAAAAGTTTGGGAACCCCTGCACTACACCACCATGTACATGTCGAAATACTTCCCAAAGGTCAGTGAATTCCACGACGTCAACACCAGGGGCAGTTCCACAAATCATGTTCAACCCAGATTCGGCTCAAACAAGGGACTAAACACGTTTCGCAATTATGCCACAACAACAATGTGGAACGCCTTACCCACAGCTTTGACAACCCCCCCCCCCCAGGAGCCCGAAGAGGAGTGGGTCTGAGGCGGCCAGAAGATGATAAGATAAGATATTCCTAAGATTGTATACAGGAATAGGAAAATAGCGTTGGTAGCGGTATATGCCCCAAATTTGTACGAAGCTAATTTCTACACTACACTCACCAGAACAATGTTAGACCTTCCTGAATACTCATCTATAATTGGTGCGGATTTTAATGCCATTTGGGATCCTGGGATGGATAAATCTTATCCCACCTTTTCCAACGAACAAAAAAATTCATCTAATGCGTTAAAGGATTGGTCGAAGAATACAGGTGGAAATGATCTATGGCGATCACTCAACCCCACAACCCGGAAGTACTCTTGTCGATCTGCAAGACATAACACACTTTCCAGAATAGATTATGTTTTTGCATCCCCGAGACTATTTGATAACTATGACGTGGAAATGGTACCCAATGCATTATCAGATCACTGTTATTTACTCCTAAAAGGATCATTTGGTATACTGTCATCCCGAGCCCCAATATGGCGATTTAACTCGATATTGCTGAATAACAAGGAATTCATTACACAACTCAAAGAAGCTCTTTCAGTATTCCTACTGGAGAATGCGAAATCGGTGCCGGACCCCAGAATATTATGGATGTCGGTAAAGGGATTGATCAAGGATTTTACCGGGTGCTTTTCCTCCAAAATACGCAAGAATCGTTGCTCAAAACTGGCAGGGCTGGAAACGCTTTACTCTACGTTATTCTCTTCCTTACAATACAACTACTCGGTTCGACTGGAAACTCAAATTAATGTGTTAAAAAAAGAGATTAATGCCATTTATAAACAACAATCTGAAGTACAAATACGTAGCACAAGACAACAGCATTACTCTCAAGGTTCTAAACCAAGTCACCTACTAGCTATGCGATTAAGAGTCAACGCAAAATTTGCAGATATAACTACAATTAAAGCACAACAAGGACTTGTTACAGACCCTAAAAAAATCAACGAGACATTCAAAGAGTTCTACTCCAACTTGTATAAATCAGAAACGACCTTCGATCAAAACAAAATGGACACATATCTTAATCAAATTAACCTCCCTAAACTATCAGAGGATGACGCTAAACAGTTAGAAACACCCATCACACTAGATGAACTCAGGGAGGCCATATCTGAAATGCAAAGTGGTAGGGCTCCTGGAAGAGACGGTATCCCACCAGAAATGTACCTCTCATGTTGGGATGTAATTGGACCCCTATTACTTAATATGATTTTATACTCAATCAAGGAGGGGAACTTCCATAAGAACGACAATATTGCACTCATAACAGTCCTCCTTAAAAAAGACAAAGACCCCACCGATTGCGGTAGTTATAGACCATTAAGCCTCCTCGGAACCGATATCAAACTGTACTCTAAGGTATTAGCCATGCATCAGACTTCAAAAGCATATGACGTCTTTAGTTCATCCGGATCAGACTGGCTTCATAAGAGGCCGCTTGATCACGGATAATATAAGACGATTACTACACGTACTAGATGCCAGTAAGGATGACACCACACCTAAGGCGATGCTGTCCCTGGATGTGATGAAAGCTTTTGATAGGTTGGAATGGTCTTATCTATGGGCAGTATTAGAAAGGATGGGGTTAGGAAAAGGATTCATTGATATGATTAAAGTATTATACAAAGACCCATCGGCCATGATTACAACAGGTATAATCACCTCCGAAAATCTTTCCGGTATCACGCTCTTCTAGACAGGGTTGCCCTCTTAGTCCCGGACTATTCGATTTATCATTAGAGCCTTTAGCACAATATATAAGACAATCCCAATCCATAGAACCAATCGCAATCAAGGGCACACAACATAAAATTAGTTTATATGCGGACGACGTAATACTGTTCATGCAAAACCCTAACACCGCAATGCCTCATCTTCTCAAGTTGATTGATGACTTTGGCAATCTATCGGGATTTAGGATAAATTGGCCAAAGTCGGCTTTCCTTCCACTTAATGCCCCTGCAAAAAATATACTCCCTCCAGAAGAAATACCAATGGTTAAACACTTTAGATGTTTGGGAGTTGAAGTATTCCCTACTATAAGCCAAACGGTGAAGTACAATTACATAAAAATCCAAAATAAGATCAAATACGACTTTGACAGGTGGTCAAAACTTAAAAACTCAGTACAGGCACGGGTATCAATAGTTAAGATGGATGTCCTACCAAGAATCAACTTCATTAGCTCAATGCTACCGTTACCCCCTCCAGATGGTTACTGGAAAAAATTACACTCTACCGCATACAAATTTATTTGGAATAACAAACCACCACGTATAAAAAGATCCACCGCACAGAGAAACAAAACCGACGGAGGTATGGCATTTCCAGATTTGTACCACTATTTTAAGGCGTACACTTTAAGACCACTGACAACCTGGTTTGATCCCCAAGCATCAGTATCCTGGAGAAATTTAGAAGTAAATATAGTAGCACCACATAGACTGCAGGACATAGTATACACCAAATTATCAATTAAGCAATGCGAATTGAAATTTGGCCCCATTATTACTCATGCGATCCGGATATGGCGTGAAACACAAAAAAAATATTCTAACCCACATAAATGGCATAGTCATACTCCCCTATTCAATAACAATGCACTCCTGATTGGAAAACGACCTATAAGATACCCTAAATGGGAAAAGCAGGGCATACACACATTAGGAGACGTTTTCAACAAACTGGTTTTTTGTAGATATGAAGAAATACATAAAAAATGTAATCTCACCAGTTCCACATATTATTTTTACGCACAGTTATTGTTATGTTTGAAGGCTCATGGAGTCCCATTAAGGATTCCAATTGAACACCACAGATACCACAAATTCTTCTATGAAAGAGAGACATCAAGAGGTTTTGTATCAGATTTTTATCATCAATTACTAACGTCCTCGTATGGAATCCTCCACCTAGACTCAGTCTGGAGGAGGGATATACCAGACCTGGAAATAAATTTTGATTGGCAAGAAGCCTGGGCAAATGTTCGACTTGCGTCACGTAACCCGGACCATCAACAAATCAATCTTAACTATATTCATAGGACATACCTGACTCCTATAAGATTGAACAGAATGGGACTTAAACAAGACTCCAGATGCTCCTTATGTACAAATGGGGATGAGGGTACATTTATGCACATGTACTGGGATTGCCCACCAGTTAAGATATTCTGGAAAGAAGTGTCCCAGCAATTATCAAATTTCTTAATTCTGAATATACCTGTACACCCCTCTGTATTGCTGTTGAATGATGTTTTTGAGTTTGCAGTCCCTATACAGCTAAAGAGATTCGTTTTATCTGGTATCACAGCGGCTAAAAAGCTGATAGCATCACGATGGTTTCAACCGGAAGAAATGTGCCGGAAGGTTTGGATTCTTACATATCTCAATGTGATTTATCTTGAAATATCTACAGCAAGAATTTTCGGTGTCAGTGAATCCAAAATTGCAATGTGGTTAGAAGTGGTGGAGAGAATAAAAGCTAGCATATGAATTGTAGTGCCTGGGTAGGAGCGAATGATAATGGATGGATTATCCAAGTGGGGGTCCGGGGGGGGGGGGGGGGGGGGAGCGAGCGAGAGCATATTGTGTAGTGTATTAGATAACAAGTATTAGGTGTATATCTCGTATAATACATTTATTTAAATGGTGATTTCATTGGATGTGTACTGTTAATTAATGCTTGTATATCTAATTTTATGTTGTTATGTTTATGTTTAAAAAATAATAAAAAAAAAAAAAAATATATAAGATATTCCTTTATTAATCCCCTTGGCGAAATGCAGGCATCATAGCAGCATGGGGGGGGGGGGGGCAGTTAGTGGAAGACATGGTACAGGTCATATAATTATAGTACAGTGGAGAAGTAAAAATAAAAATAGAATAAAAAGGCAGTGTAAACAATAACAATATAATTAACTCTGCGCATATGGGCAACAAGGTGCAAGATGAGGGTATGTATGCCCTCTCAGTTATATTTGCCCTACAATAAATATAGTTACAATATAATTATAATCTAATAATCTAAATCTAATCTAATAATTATCTAAAAATGCTATATATATGCTCTGATGAAGTATACAGTATACATCATATGTTATATATTGTCCTTTTAGGTGGGAGTCAGACACACTCAGGGCGGGATCCACAAAGAATGCATTGCACGGTGCTAATTGCACCCTTACTTACAATTCATTATGAATTGAAAATGGGGGACCCTGATGTAAACAAGACGAAAGTCTTTCTCTGGTCGGCATCCCCTTAACAATTGTGTGTATTGAGCCGTACTGTATTGTACCCATTCTGCAATCTGTTACAGTTTTCAATCAATCAATCAATCAATCAATCAATCAATCAATCAATCAATCAATCAATCAATCAATCACATCACACAACAGTCTAATGTTGACATCAGACTATTGTGTGATGTCATTATTCAGTCTCATTCTTAACCATCAATATTTGTTCATTTTCTTACTCACCTCTGATATATAATGCCATATTTACTTATTTGCATTTAGCATCTGATAAAATACAACAATTGAATTTGAAAAATTTGACCAAATTTATGAACTTGAATGAACATTTATTTGTCTCTGCACGTATAAATCAAAAACTAACAAAAAAATCAAATGGAAAATAAATAGTTGTATGGCACGTAACAGCAGCATTTACCTCCATTTACCTCCTTGGCAAATAACCAGCTGTATTTAGTTTTCCATAAGGTCCACTGACTCGGTCCCCAGCATTGTGGTGGTTGAGCAGCAGCCAGGTCTGGCAGTGGCTAACACTACTAGCAGTGTCAACTTCAGTAGTGCTGCTAGCTGCTGCGCTAACAGCATTAGTCTTTGGCCTTTTTATAAAGACGAAGCTGTCCAGCCTGCCTTGTGGCGGGTTAAGCCTTTTTTTCGGCGGCATGTGGTGTACTGTTTACTTTTTACTTGAGTCGCAGTTGCAGGACATGAGGACCAGGAACATCATGTTAAGCTTGCTGCTTCTTCTTCACCAAATCGGTTGGAGTAGCATTAGACACGCTCATGGGCGACGCATAGTGGCTTGGAGGCAGGGGCGTAGCTGGGGGGGGGGGGTAGCTTAGGATGATTCCAAGGGCCCAGCACTGGGGGGGGGGGCCCAAAAAAAATATATATATATATATTTTTTTTACTAGACATCACTCAGGTGTATGATTGATGCTCTCATTGATACTATGTTTGTTTCTGAAGTGTGTGTGTAACTGAGGGGTACAATTCCCTGACTGTATTGATAAGTATGGTATTATTAAACCACTACCGCTTGTACTTTAACTTCTGGCCATCCAGTACATGATATAGATATGATGAACACTTTCCCACCTGATGAAACGAAGTCCACACAAATGTATAAATCGAATATTTTATATAGCAAAGGGTATATACAACGTTCACTTAATGACATTTATGATTTGAAATGCACTTGTAAGGCAAATGAGTATTCGTAGGTAAATCAACATTGAATGTCCAATCTCTGGTTACGCAGGGAGCAAGTATACAACCTGGTTCTTTAGGGAACTATAGCGATGGTACTTAAATGATTATAGCTGGATACACTAAAGGGGGGGGGGGGTCCCGCTGGTTGTAAGACAGTAGGGGGGGTTAGGAGAGCCGCTGGCGGTATCCCATCTGGCCGACGATTTCTTGGGAGAATTCAGAGTGCTGAACACGGTGCCCACAGAACCTCGGTCCGCAGATGAATACAGCTGGGCCCTCTGGTGGACGGTAGCTGCCGGTCCACAACGAAGAGACGTGAGGCGACCTCACTCGGGGTAGAGCGCCGTCTCACCTGGACTCCTCTCCGGGGGGTAGTTCCAACACTCAGCAGTGTTGGCCGTTATCCATGGAATAATCAAAGCACCCAAAGCATGTAGATAATCCAAGCCGTGGAAGGCTCGCCGTCGTCCGGGTAAAGTAATCCAATGTACAGGTCCACTCGTCCTGGCCCGGAGCTCCTCGGATGCAAGCACCACACGTGGTCTGCCCAGCCTGGTTAAGACTCCAGATAACGTCAGGAACGATGGGGGTACTGCTCACTTTATAACTCTAACCGAACGATGCACCATACATAATAGACTATTATTAACTTAATAGAAATACGTCCCACTCGACGGTATAGTGCCAAACTATGACAATTCAACTATTAATCCACACGATGTCTCAATGCCTATTCTGAGGCCAAGTAGGCCATACTGCACCACACGTGCGTCGTGGGTGAGGCTTCGCGTCTGTTACTAGGTTGGAGGGTAAAGGACTAATGGACTAAAAAAGTTCTACTTTACTTGCGCCATATATATATGCGCTGTGAACAAATAGTACCATTCGTATTTCGCCAGACGTATTCCTACGCGGAACCGGGCTTGCCACGACATGTTTGTCGGCACGATTGAACTTGAACCAAGGGGCATGGCTGCTGGCGCCAGGTTCTCGTCCAAAGGTAGAATGAAACTATTATGGGCTGTTAGTAGACTAAAGGGATATTCAGTGCATATTGTACAAGGAATATACAGGGGATATCAAACGATATACAAATACTATTAAATATATATCCATAAATAAATATATATATTCGGTTTAATCTGATCCTTCACAACAGCCGCCCCCTAATTAGTCCCACCTAATTAGCTAAGAAGAGACAGATTAACCGCACTGTCTACCACTCAAGGTCCGCTGTAAGGGTCAGTCAACTCACAAAGTCATGGGGTCATGGTCATCATCGATAGTGTCTGGGAGTCTGGGCAGTTCTATTAGCCTCGCCACGGGTCGTGTGTAAGTTCGCCCTTGGACGAGCACTTCAGCTGCTCGGACCTTGCCATCGGCACCGGTGATCACTTTGCTTACGCGGCCAGTCGGCCACATAGCTCTGGGTAGTGACTGGTCGATAATCATGACGACTGTTCCTTCTGTCAAATTGTCTCTCTCTTTTACCCACTTCTGGCGGGTCTGTAGAGACGGTAGGTAGTGGAGTAGGAAGCTGCTCCAAAACTTGTCAGCTAGTACTTGACTGTACCTCCACATTCTTCGGCCGTTCGCTTCTTCAGGCCTGTACATTGTCTGGGGTAGCGCGGGGTCCAGCCGCCCCATTAAGAGTGTGTTGGGGGTGACTGGGTCGACATCTGCTACATCACTGGAGACGTAGCCGAGGGGCTTGGAGTTCAATACTCCCTCGATCTCCGTGAGGACTGTCATTAGGACTTCCTCCGCCACAGTCTGGGCCCCAAGCACGGCGTACAGGGCTGTCTTTATAGAACGTACTTCTCGTTCCCAGGTTCCACCGAAGTGGGGTGCGTTCGGGGGATTAAACTGGAAGTCAATCTGGGATGGAGCGAGGTGGGTCTTAAGTTCTGGGCCCATAGCTTGGAAGCTCTCTCTCAGCTCTCTTTCTCCGCCTTTGAAGTTTGTCCCGTGATCAGACAACAATGTAGACGGTTTTCTTTTCCGTGATGTGAATCTTTGGAAGGCCATAAGGAATGAGTCTGTGCTCATGGTCGGAAGGAGTTCGATATGTATCGCTCTGGTGGTCATGCATTTGAATACAATACCCCACCGCTTCTCGGTTCCTCTTCCTCTCTTTATATACAACGGGCCAAAACAGTCCATGCCTGTGGAGTGGAATGGCTTGTCGCCGAGTCGGAGGCGACAGGGAGGTATGTCAGCCATCCGGGGTATGCTGGGCTGCGCGCGGCACTTTCGGCAGTCTAGACAGGTTCGCTGGAAGCGTTGCACCGCTTCTCTTCCTTGAAGTATCCAATAGCGACGTCTGATCTCCGCGAAGACTCTCTCTGCTCCTGCGTGGTGTACATCCTCGTCGTATTTTTTTATGATCAGCTCTGTGACCTTGTGTCGGCTGTTCAAGACTATCGGGTACTTAACGTCATCCGGTAGATCGGGGGCTCTCCGCAGACGACCACCCACTCTGATGAGATTATGGGCGTCACTCTCGGGTGCCAGGTGGAGCAGTCTGCTGTCTGATGGGACGGGCTTTCCTCCCTGTAGACAGTCTAGCTCATCAGGGAACGAGTCTCTCTGGGCTCGTTGTAGTAGAAGAAGTTCTGCTTCTTCGTAGTCAGCTGCTGAAATGTCAGTGGTGGACTGAATCTCTGGGTGGTGCCACAGGAATGTCTTTAGCTGTGCACTCTGTAGGGTAATGCAGTCATCTATGTTGGGGTCTGTGGAGGCGACTGTGCTCAGTCCACAGAACATAGGTTTCTTGTTCTCAGCCTCCTCTTTACTTGCTTCCCGTGGGGTGGGCGTAGGCCACTCTTCTTCCGGGAGCTTGAGGAATTCCGGTCCGTCACTGTAGATGTTGCGACGGGTGAGGTCATCCAGGGACATTCCCCGGGTGATGACGTCAGCTGGGTTGTGTTTGGTGTCCACATACCGCCAGCTCGCTGCTTCTGTTAACTCTTGAATCTCGGTGACTCTGACTCCCACGAAGACCTTGTATCTGCATGAATCAGACTTGATCCATGTGAGTACTGTCGTGGAATCTGACCACAAGATTGTTCTGTGCACCGGAATGGTGAGTTCACGTTGGATTAACGTGGCTAGATGCGCTCCTGCTAGGGCTGCGCAGAGCTCTAGACGCGGGATAGATTGTTGCTTTCGTGGGGCTATTCTTGAGCGAGCCAGGATGAAAGCAGTGTGTATCTCTCCTCCCTTCTCTTGGGCACGCAAGTAGGCCACCGATCCATAGGCTACTTCGGAGGCGTCACTGAAGACGTGTAGATCCATCTTGCATGTCTCTGGCCTCACTGTGGGTGGGAAGTAGCTGCGGCGTATATTGACACCTGGGAGTGAGCGGAGTTCCGTCTCCCACTCTCTCCATGTGGAGGCAAGGTGTGCGGGTATTGGGTCGTTCCAGCCCTGGTCCTTGTCCCATAGTGCTCGTACAATCATCTTTGCCCTGGTGGTGTAAGGTAGAATACATCCCAACGGGTCATATTGTCTGGCGAGTGTTCTGTACACACTCCGTCTTGTGGTCGGTATCGCCGTCGACCTTCCCTGCTCCGTGGTCAGGGGTTTGTGTCTATAGTGGAGCGAGTCTGTTTTGAAGCGCCAGACTAGTCCTAGTGTCATTTCTTGGGCTTCTCCTGGGATGGTCGCCATCCAGGTCTCGCTGCTGGCAGCCTTGTCCGCGGGGGAGAGACTGCTCAATACGTGCGGGTCACTGCTGGCCCACTGCCTGAGATCAAAGCCGCCTTTGATCAGGGAGGCGCGTAGCTTGATTAGGAGAGCCTCGGCTTCTTCTTGAGTCGAAACGCTTTGTAAACAGTTGTCCACGTAGAAACTGTTCTTCACACTGTGTCGGACCTCTTCATCTGCTGCTGGGTCCTCTGCGACGTGTTTCTGTAGTGCAAATGTAGCACAGCACGGGCTGCATGTGGTTCTGAAGGGGAGTACTTCCCACTGGTAGATGGCTGGGTTCTCATCTCCGATCCTCTCTCTCCATAGGAACCGCAGCAGGGGCTTGTCCTCCTCCACTAGTCTCACCTGCAGGAACATCCCTTTGATATCCCCGCTGATAGCCACCTTGTCCTGGCGGAAGCGTAGTAGCACGCCTAGTAGAGAGGGGCCGAGTGTGGGGCCGGGCAAGAGCTCTTTATTCAGATTTTGGGATCCGATCTGGTAGCTGCAGTTAAACACAATGCGATCCTTGCCGTTGTGGTGGACCTTGTGGTGCGGCACGTACCATGATTCGGTCTTCTGATCGGCCTCTTTAATGTCAATCTTTGTCACGTGTCCCGCTGTGATTAGCTTCTCAATCTCAGCGCGGTACACACTCTCTTGAGCGGGGTCTTTGGCTAGGCGCCGCTCTGTGTTCAATAGATACCGCTCCGTGGCGTCTTTCTTTGCGTGAAAGGTGGGCATTCCCTCTCGCCTCAGGAGTGGAGTTGCGTATCTCATCACTCCGCCGACTGTGACTCTCTTTGTCCCTTGCTCGAGTAGGTTGATGGCGTAAATGTCTTCTTTAGAACGAATGTCTTTCTTTTCGTTCTTAAAGGGCATTGTCTCTAGTGTCCATAGCCTCTCGACATGCTGCAGGAGAGTGGTGTCTTCTTCTGTCGTTCTGGAGTGGAGGCAGCTAGTGGCTGCTGTTCGGTTGAGAGATTTAGCGAGGGGGCCTTGTAGTGTCCACCCTAGGCGGGTCTCGACTGCTGCAGGACAGCCTCGGGGTCCTGTATGGACCCGGTCAATCGGGACGATGAGGTCTGCATGGTCGGAGCCTATCAGCAGGGTCGGGGTGGCGCCGTCTATGAGCGGGATAGGTAGTTGACGCAGGTGCACATATTTATCCATCAGCTTGGCGATGGGGTAGGTGTACTGCGATAGTCCTATTTCTTGGCTGGTGAAAGCATTTGTAATCCTATACCGTCGCTCTGGCTGCCCGCTTGCTGCGATAGTGAAGGAGACATTCTCGCCCTTTATCGTCTTTAAATCTCTTCTTATTGTCCGAATCGTCATTTGGTTCTCGCTCCCCCGCAGTCCCAGCTGGGCCGCAGCGGACGCGAGCAGAAGGGTCTTCTCTGACCCGTCATCAAGGACGGCGTAAGTGTCCATGACTTTATCTTGGTAGCTCAATGTCACACGGACTACCTTTAAGAGCACTTGGGCGCCGCTGCTGCTGGCGGGGTCAATGTACATGACACTTGCCTTGGTGCCGCTCGATGGTGCAGGTGAAGGCCGTCTTCTGTTACTGTCGTGTAGTATATCTAGATGGGCTCCGTCACACCGACTGCACCTTTTCTTTAGGCGGCATTCGGCTGCCATGTGACTGCGCGCACATCGATAACAGCGCCTGTTGGACTTTATCCATTGACTCACTTCTTCTGCATTCATCTTTGTGAACAGGTCACATTGTGACAGCCAGTGTTCCTTCTCGAGCGATCGTAGGGGCACACCATCTTCCACTTCTCTTTTCTCGAGGGGGTACTGTGGCTCTTACTGCTCGGTACTGACTCTGATTGGTGCATGACAGTCACCGATCTTCTTCCATCGTTTATTCTCCTGGGTCCCTCTCTGGAGCTTGGCGTGCTCCGCACGAACGTATCCAGTCGTAAGCTGCTGACTTCTCTCGCCAGGAAGTCGGCTAGATCGAGGAGGGATGGTTCGGGACCGTTAGGATCACGGTGGTCTCTCTGCCGCCTAAAACGCTCTTGTCTTGCGGGTGGCAGCTTCTCTAAAATCCTCTCGACGTTAGAGTTGGCGTATAGCTCGTGCATGCCCTTTTCCCGTTGCGCTCCCAGCATCCCTACCAGGGACTGCACTTTTATCGACAGGTCGTCTAATGAGCGATTGTCTGTTGCTGGGGGTAGGCGATCAATATGCCTTATCTCTTGGATTACGTAATCCCATATACGTCCATATCTCTGGTCCAGCGCTGCTAGAGCCGCGGTGTATGGGGTCGTAGAGGTGGCATAGGCTAGCGCTATATTGTGCGCTCGCGGTACTTTCAGGTGCTTCAGTAATATTGCATACTTGTGGCGTTCATCAGCGACATCCACCATCATTGTCTCTAAGCACATCCGGAGCTCCGTGTACTGTGCTCGATTCTCATAGGTGAAGTCTGGGAACGTCGGTGTGGCAATGTATGACGCCGTGGATGGCTGATACATCGGCGAGCGTTGGGGGAGAGACCTCCTAGGCGAGTCTCCTCTTGCGCCTCTCTGTGGGCTGGTACCAGCAGGGTACCATGGCCCGCTGGTCCAGGTGCTATTCCTCGGGGCTGGTCGTGCGTCATGCTCACCCGTGAATAGAGTCGGGGGTCTGTAGCGCAGCGCCGCGGGGGTATAGCCTGGGCTGTACTGGACCTCCTGGTCCGGTGGAGTACTGTGCTGTCGTCGGGCTTGGTTCTCCTCCTCTCCCTCTTCTTCTTCTATCAGGTCCTCTAGATCCTGTAGTCGTTTATTTAGCTTCTCCGCAGTGTATGCCGCTCCTTCCTTGTAGCTGGGTCTCGCTTGGACCGGTCTGGGAAGGGGGTCTGCGGGGGGTATAGGCTTGGTCTGTTGGTCAAGTTCAGGGTCGCTTGCTCGGTTAGGAGACGCTGCCCTTGACTGTTGTCTCGACGAGTTCCTTGAACCCCTGGCGGAGGGAGAGGGTGTTGCCTTGAGGATTAGCTGCTCCATTAGCTGCGCTTGTAGTCTGTCGCGCTCGGCTTGTAGTCTGTCACGCTCGGCTTCGCGCTTGGTGAGATCTGCTTCTCTTTGGGCACCGGCAGCGGCGCGCTGGGCGTCGGCCCGGTCTCTTGCCATATTCTCTTCCGTCTGAAGGCGTCTCATCTCCAGGCGTATGCGCTCTTCTTCGCTCCGTTGCTGCGCTTGGAGTTGTTCGCGCTCGATAAGCATCTGTGCTTGGAGTCGATCGCGTTCACCCTGAAGTCGATCGCGTTCACCCTGAAGTCGATCGCGTTCGGTAGAGGCTGTCAGGCTGACGAGGAACGCCTGTTGTAGCATCCTCTCCGCTTCGCTGGGGGAAGACGGTTGTAGAGGTGAGCCGCTCCTGGGTGAGCCGCTCCTGGCTGTACTCGTTGGGGAGTCCTGGAGCTCTATTTCCTCGGCGCTCTCCTCCTCTTCTTCCGTGCAGAGTTCTCTCTCTGTAGGTCTTCCTCCCGGGGCTGGTCGGGGACTACTTCTTCGGTATTGGCGGGGGGTAAAGGCATGTCAGCTCCCTCCTGGTCCCCACCGTGAGCTTGGTCAGTTACATTAGAACCCACTAGGGCCTCTGTGGTCGGGGAAACCTGGTCGTTAAGGTCAGACATAATTTTACTTTCTACTTTTACCGCGTTTACCGTTTGTAGAAGGCTAGGTAGTTGACTGACAGCGTAATCCTCTAAGTACTGAGGTGGCTGTCGTCTGCGCTGCGGGCGTTCTACGTTAGGAGGACCGTTTCGTGGAGTGTTCATCATAGGCAATTTTAATATTAATAACACTATATTAATATTACACTAGTTACCATCCGGCTCGAAGGACCAATTGTAACTGAGGGGTACAATTCCCTGACTGTATTGATAAGTATGGTATTATTAAACCACTACCGCTTGTACTTTAACTTCTGGCCATCCAGTACATGATATAGATATGATGAACACTTTCCCACCTGATGAAACGAAGTCCACACAAATGTATAAATCGAATATTTTATATAGCAAAGGGTATATACAACGTTCACTTAATGACATTTATGATTTGAAATGCACTTGTAAGGCAAATGAGTATTCGTAGGTAAATCAACATTGAATGTCCAATCTCTGGTTACGCAGGGAGCAAGTATACAACCTGGTTCTTTAGGGAACTATAGCGATGGTACTTAAATGATTATAGCTGGATACACTAAAGGGGGGGGGGGGGGTCCCGCTGGTTGTAAGACAGTAGGGGGGGTTAGGAGAGCCGCTGGCGGTATCCCATCTGGCCGACGATTTCTTGGGAGAATTCAGAGTGCTGAACACGGTGCCCACAGAACCTCGGTCCGCAGATGAATACAGCTGGGCCCTCTGGTGGACGGTAGCTGCCGGTCCACAACGAAGAGACGTGAGGCGACCTCACTCGGGGTAGAGCGCCGTCTCACCTGGACTCCTCTCCGGGGGGTAGTTCCAACACTCAGCAGTGTTGGCCGTTATCCATGGAATAATCAAAGCACCCAAAGCATGTAGATAATCCAAGCCGTGGAAGGCTCGCCGTCGTCCGGGTAAAGTAATCCAATGTACAGGTCCACTCGTCCTGGCCCGGAGCTCCTCGGATGCAAGCACCACACGTGGTCTGCCCAGCCTGGTTAAGACTCCAGATAACGTCAGGAACGATGGGGGTACTGCTCACTTTATAACTCTAACCGAACGATGCACCATACATAATAGACTATTATTAACTTAATAGAAATACGTCCCACTCGACGGTATAGTGCCAAACTATGACAATTCAACTATTAATCCACACGATGTCTCAATGCCTATTCTGAGGCCAAGTAGGCCATACTGCACCACACGTGCGTCGTGGGTGAGGCTTCGCGTCTGTTACTAGGTTGGAGGGTAAAGGACTAATGGACTAAAAAAGTTCTACTTTACTTGCGCCATATATATATGCGCTGTGAACAAATAGTACCATTCGTATTTCGCCAGACGTATTCCTACGCGGAACCGGGCTTGCCACGACATGTTTGTCGGCACGATTGAACTTGAACCAAGGGGCATGGCTGCTGGCGCCAGGTTCTCGTCCAATGGTAGAATGAAACTATTATGGGCTGTTAGTAGACTAAAGGGATATTCAGTGCATATTGTACAAGGAATATACAGGGGATATCAAACGATATACAAATACTATTAAATATATATCCATAAATAAATATATATATTCGGTTTAATCTGATCCTTCACAACAGTGTGTGTGTGTGTGTGTGTGTGTGTGTGTGTGTGTGTGTGTGTGAGATATATAGAGAGAGGGGGGGTGAGAGAGATGAGGAAGGGGCAAGAGAGAAAGAGAGCTGGGAGTGTGTGTGTGAGAGAGAGGGGGGGGGGGGTGTGATTACTCAGCCCTTGTGTGGGTGAATGTAACAAGTTCCTAACATTTTCTTTCCCCTATTATTTCATGCACACTTTATTCATTGTTTTAAATTATTTTCTTTTAAGTTATTTTGTGCATCACTCTGTTTTGAATTTGATGCAAATTTGCAATGCATGAGGGTCATCCTTTTGTGTTAAATGGCTGCATAAAGCAAGCATTTGTTGACTCGCATGTTGATAAGAGTATTAAAACTTGGAACTTGAAAAATATCTGTTTAAGGTAGAAAAAAAAAGAGAAAAAAAATATGATTGAGACTGTCCAGGTCCGCTCCCACCACAGAGCTTGCTTTTTTGACCAGTTTGTTTATTTTGTGTGTGTTGGTGTTGCCCCCCCAGCATACCACAGCGAAGAAGAGGGCACCAGCAACCACAGACTGGTAGAACATCTGCAGCAGTTTGCTGCAGACTTTAAAAGACCTGAGCCTTCTCAGGAAGAACAGTCTGCTCTGTCCCTTCCTGTAGGGCCTCGATGTTGTTCGTCCAGTCCAGTTTACTATCACTTGACCCAGGGTTGTTCCCAGCCTAGTGCGACTCAAGGTTCTTTGGTAGACTATTGCATTGGTCCATTCATTGAAGATGAACGCAATGCGACATCCTTTACTAGGCTCACCCACCAACAGTGCAGGTGCTGAACTGCTGATCCGAATGTATAGGTAAAAACCATATTATGCGTTTTCATCAATAAATAAATGGGCAAAAAAAAATTCGCTTGCGCGCTGACGCGTGCTCGCATTAATTGGGGGCCCATTAATACATTCTTTCATGGGGCCCAGAATTTACAGCTACGCCCCTGCTTGGAGGTGAAACGCAGCCTATTCCAATAGTTAACATTCGGTTATTTTAAAAACTGAAAAGAAAAATATGATATATTAACAATTAATTTAGGTAACATAAATAATACAAATTCGTACATTGAAAAAAATAAATATGTATATATTAGTGCTGTCAAACGATTAAAATATTTAACTCGATTAATCGCATGATTGTCCATAGTTAACTCGCGATTAATCGCAAATTAATCGCATTTTATTTTTAATTTTTTTTTATACCTTAAACAGATCTTTTTCAAGTTCCAAGTTTTAATACTCTTATCAACATGCGAGTCAACAAATGCTTGCTTTGTGCAGCCATTTAACACAAAAGGATGACCCTCATGCATTGCAAATTTGCATCAAATTCAAAACAGAGTGATGCACAAAATAACTTAAAAGAAAATAATAATTTAAAACAATGAATAAAGTGTGCATGAAATAATAGGGGAAAGAAAACGTTAGGAACTTGTTACATTCACACACACAAGGGCTGATTAATCACACACCCCCCTCTCTCCCTCACACACACACTCTCCCAGCTCTTTTTCTCTTTTGCCCCTTCCTCATCTCTCTCACCCCCCTCTCTCTCTATATCTCACACACACACACACACACACACACACACACACACACACACACACACACACACACACACACACACCCACACACACACACACACACACACACACACACACACACACACACACACACACACACACACACACACACACACACACACACACACTTCAGAAACAAACATAGTATCAATGAGAGCATCAATAATACACCTGAGTGAAGTCTAGTAAAATTTTTTTTTTTTTTTTTTTAGTTAATCTTGAGTTAAAAAAATTAGTGGCATTAATAGAATCGGGAGTTAACGCGATATTAACGCGATATATTTGACAGCCTTAGTATATATATAAAAAATGTATATACATTTCTTGAGAGACCCCCACAGGGGTTGTTGACTATGGGGGCTCAGACTCTATCTATGGGGGCTGAGCCCCCATTGGCCGCCACATAATTCGAACACTGCTGGCAGCAGTCCCTGCCCACTGTTGTGGAGCCTGATGGCCGCTGGTATGAAGGACTGGCCGAGGCGGTTAGCACTGGAGGCAACAGGGAGCACACGAAGAGGGATCAGTAGAGACCTTAAAATGAAAGTCTCCACGTTCCCCTTCATACTCCACCTCCCCACACCATCAGGAGCAGCTTCAAATGGTAAATGGTAAATGGACTGCATTCATATAGTCCTTTCATCCAAAGTGCTTTATGCCTCACATTCACCCATTCACTCACACATTCACACACAGATGGCGGAGGCAACCATGGAAGGTGCCAACCTGCTCATCAGTAGCAGTTAGGGGTTAAGTGTCTTTTCTCAAGGACACTTCGACACACTGGGAGGACCTTCTGATTACCAGACAACCACTCTGGTACCTCCTGATCCACTGTTGCATCAGAAATGCTTCAGACCAGGGGGCCTGGCCGCTGCAACAGTACAAAGGCTCATCTGGATACAATGCAGTCGGAAGATGAGTGGCAATCCCCCCTTTCCCGAAGGAACCATCGAAAACATAATGAGTATCAAAAGTACTTACTGGTTTGTAATGGAATTCAACACCTGATAGCGACAGCAAGACGAGGGTTACTGGCACAATAGAACCTTCTTTGAAATCCTTGACCCATTCCCTTTGGAATTCACTTGGAGAATGAAGGCCTGCTTGATGCTATCCAGGCATTTGATAGGCCCCCCCCAAAGCTTTTGGAAGTGGACTTTGTGATGGCCTTTGCCAATGCATAGGAAAACCACATTGACACCACAGTACTACACACCTAGTATCAGACAGCCACGGTTCTACTAGTCTCCTTGACTAAGAAAGATGACGATGAAGATGAGGAGGATGACATCTTGTCCACCTTGAACGAGCTCAACTCCATGCTGAGGACATTCTCAGAGCTCATCAAACTCTTCTGCATCGCTGTGACATCTACATTCTACAGCGTCCAATAAGAGATTCCTTTCTGTCAAAACGTATCCCAGAACAACAATGAGATGATTGACCCGCCTCACGCTTATGGCTGTGGAATCTACACCGGTTAAGACATTAAACATGGATGATCTGGTGATGGACTTTTCCCAGTTAGTTAGTTAACCAGTTAGTTTCACTTTATTGTCCACAGTGTGGAAAATTGTCTTTGGTCTCACCATTGAACAAACAAATAAAACAACAACAATGACAATGACAGCAGACATATACATACATCTGTAATGGCGAAGTGCAGAGAACGTAGGAATACAATATACAGTATACATCAGCAAGGACCGGGTCTAACGAGTGCAAGATTAATTTAATGCCTTAATGGCATTAGGTTGTCCTCGTACGGGCCCTCCATCGGTGCTTCCAGTCATCCCGATCCTCCATGCATCCAGCTAGCTCGCCGGTACTTTCTGCTCCCGCATCTCTCCTGAGTACGTCCACGTACGTTAATGTGGGACGTCCTCGTGATCGATGCCCGTGTGTTGGCTCCCACAGCACAAGTTTTCTGGCTGGAAGCTCATGGTGTCTCTGGCAGTGACCTGCCAGCCTCATTCTCCTGACTGCCACTTTCTCACTCACCCTTAGTGCCCTCCCCCATACAAGTTTGCATTGGCGACATGCTCATCCCTGTTGATGTTAAGCACCACACCACATTCTGGTGTAGCACCCATCCAGGGACTTCTGCAGGGTGGGCTTCAGGGTCCAGCATTCACTGCGATACAGAACAGACTCCACTGTTGCATAAAAGAAGCTAAGCTTGATTTGACGGGGGAGGTTGGATTTCCACACACTGGTCATGCCGTTCAGAGCCCTCCACGCAAGCGCCTTCCTCACTTTAAGGTCTTGCTTGGATGAGTTGACCCACAAGCCCAGGTATTTGAAATCACTGACTTCCTTTAGAGCAGTGCCTCCTGTTGGTGTTAGAAATGGATCATCCGGGAGGATGTTATTTTTCTTGGCATTTAGCCTGAGGCCAACCTTGGCACACTCCGTCTCCACTCTGCACAGGAGTTCCTGTGCTTGCTCTACGTGGTCAGAGAGCAGGCTGATGTCGTCCGCGTAGTCCAGGTCTGTTAGGACTACGGCAGGGTGTCGTCTCGATCTCCTTGGGGTTATTGTAAGACCAAGTTCCTGCTCCCATCCACTGATGGCCTTCCTGAGCGCATAGTCGAGGACTATGACAAAAAGGAAGGGGGCAAGGGTGTCTGTCCCCTTGCATCACCCCAGCCAGGATGTCAAATTCTTCACTGTTGTCGTCTGGGGTTACCACCTTAGCCCTTGTGTGCATGGTCCCTATGGCCCGGAGTAGATTGGGAGGGACTCCGTAGGCCTTGAGTATCTTCATCATCACGCCTCTGTGTATCGAGTCAAATGCCTTTTTGAAGTCAATAAAGCACAGTACCGCTTTCAGGTTGTTCTTCTTCACCTCCTCGATGATTCTCCTCAAGGCCAAGATCTGCGCCACAGTGGTCCTCTTCTCTCGGAAACCATTTTGGTTCTCCCTGAGGTGGGGGTCGATGGCGTTCCGTATCCGGTTCAGTATCATGCGATTGTACATCTTTGCAATGACACACGTCAGACTTATGCCACGGTAGTTGTCTGGCTTCGAGAGATCTCCGGACTTAGGCACTGGGATGATGTTCGAGAGAGACCACAGATCATTAACATTGTAACATTTAGAATTTACTTCAAGGTCCTTCTCCTTACATACAAAGCTCTAAATGGACAGGGACCTAGCTACATCGCCAGCACTCTAATAAATTACAGGCCAGCAAGAACACTGCGATCATCAGCTGCTGGACTACTAGAGGCTCCCAGAAACAGGCAAAAGAGGATCAGTGATGCAGCCTTTATCAACTACGCCCCAAAACTATGGAACAAACTGCCCAAAAACATCAGGGAAGCCAACTCGCTAGACATCTTCAAAAGACAGCTTAAAACCTATTGCTCAGGCATTTAAATGAAACATCAGGGACATCCTGACACAAATTGTACTTTACTTGCACTTGTCTTACCCTGCCTACTTTCATACCCTTCCTATCAAATTCATGTGTCGGTTCTATGCAAATTCTATCTCACTGCCTCCTATCCACTGTAATTTCAAGAGCGCTGCTCTGTTGTAATTCAAAACTGAACTTTGTAAAGAAACTCAAAGTTGAGAGCGATGCACTGCTCTGTTGTTAAGTTGAGAGCGACGCACTGGTCTGTTGTTCTATAAGGGTTATGGTTAGGGTTAAGTGTTAAGAGCGATGCACTGCTCTGCTGTATGTTAGAACTTTGTAAAGAAACTCAAAGTATTAAGAGCGATGCACTGCTCTGTTATATTTTTATTGAACTATTTTATCACACTTTTTACTGATGCACTGCTCTGTTGTATGTTAAATACCCTGTTGTATGTCCGTTAAATCTTTTTAATTTTTAGCCTATTTTTAAACTGAATCAAACCGCACTTTTTTTTTTACTATTTTTATTATTTGTATTACTGAATGAAACTTGAGACCGTGAGGCTCAGTCGCACCCTCATGGAGACCACTCGATGATCAGAGCCCACAGAGTTCAACGTGCTGTAAGGTTCAGCATTCGGGTTGGAGTTCCTCCACCTTTGTCTTACTAGTATGTAGTCCAGTTGACGTTGCATACCGGTAGCCCGGTCCTGGAAGGTCCATCTCTTGCCCCTTCTTTTCTGGAACATGGTGTTCGCAGCCAGTAGCTTGTGTTCCCTCAGTAGGGCTGCCAGGTATTCACCATTGCGATTGGTGGATTCGTGGTGTGTGAAAGGTGCGTCCTCTGGTCCGAGCCTTGCGTTGAAGTCACCCAGGATTGCTAGGAAGTTGTGAGCCAGGATATCATAGACCGCTGCTGCAAGGTCCTCATAGAACTTCTCCACCTCCTCAGCTAGTGCCCCATTGGTGGGTGAGTACACGACTATGACAGTTGCCATCAAACAGTTGCCATCAAAGTCAGCAATACGGATCCTGTTGGTGTGATAGCGTACCCTACGGAGAGCCTTACGTGCCTGAGAACTCAGCAATAGCCCCACGCCGCCAGTGGCAGCTTGTGCCTCGTTTTGCCACGCTGATGAGGTGATGAACCAGCATCTCTCCACTCTGTGATACACTATCTGATCCTCAGCATGCACTCTTCTATGCTCCTGGATTCCCAGGATCTCAACTCCCCTTTCCTCGGCACAGTGTGCCAGCTCCTCCAATCTTGCATCTTTTCTCACTGTATTTGCGTTGAAGGTTCCCATGGTGAATGGTCTCCGACAACGCATGAGTGCATTGGACCGCGTGTTCTCCATATTTTAGGCCTTACAATGCGCAATTTAAAGACTGTGGGGCACAACTCCTCGTAGTCCTACTCTGGCCGTTTTAGGCATGAGCCCTTATCCGCCCTTCACTCCGATGCCTCCAGGTGGTAGACGGCTCGGAGCCAGGTGCGAGCAGCACCCGTGGTTTTTGTTTGGAGTGTCCTTCTCCTAGATGGGTTGCCTTGCATGGCTATGAGCCATGTTATTGGCCATAGCTGGGACAGTGGTTGGTAGGCGCCAGGGCTTGTCCACACTCCGGTGGGCCTACACGCCTTGCCTCTGGGGCCCACTGTTGCTCCGAGATCCCCTACAAGGCCTACAGTTTGGCCTGGGACCGCAAGGTACCCAGTGGACATGTGTGGCCACGAGGAGGCACTGTAGGAGTCTTGACTGTGTAGTGGCCTTGTACCGGCAGAAGGAGGCTTACACACTCTGCTCCTCCTCTCGCCCCCCTGCGAGGAGGGCTAGCCGGCGGCAGTAGCTGAGAGCAGAGTAGCAAGAAGCAGCCTGCAGCATGCACTAACTACAAGCACTATTACCACAGATCTGCTGCGCTTACACACAGCATTACACACACAGCCCTGTGTTTGCAAAAGCAAGCCTGCACAAGCACCCACTAGGTGCTTATTAATTAACCGTTTCCATAATTGGCTTACTCACAGAAAAGTTGTTGAGCTTACGTAAAAGGTGGAGGCGTTGATTGCATGAACCTGTTTCACCCCCCAGGGTCGGTACCGACCCCTAAATGACATTATGATCATAGATCCATATTTTCAGAGTGATGCAAAAAAAAATCTATTTTAAAATCAAACGTATTCAAGTATTAACATCACTAACATGTCATAAAAGCATGTAGAATGCATATTATCATCAATACGTTAGTTTAGCAATAGGTTAAAAGTGCCATTAGATAGTTTTACCTTCTCGATTTGCTGAAGTCTATTCCAAGACGGCGACCATTTTGAAAATGTTGAACCATGGGAATTGTAATTTTTGTCGAGGGCATGCATAGCTGTGGATCAGCGTTGGCATTTTTCCGAACTACATTTCCCTTCAAGTTCTATGGGGGTTCAAAGGCCAGAGTTGAATTATGAATATGTCAATAACTGTTATTATTCGCGATAATAAGCCACAAAAGGTAACGTTTTTGACAAATATTGAAACACAGTTAGTTTCTCATCCCTATTGTTAGCATGTACTGTAGGAACAATTAGATCTGAAATTAGTTTCAAAACGGTTGCACTGTGGGGGAAATAAAAAAGTACAGTCGATTACAGTAGATATCATTATCTGTTCTTATGCACGCCTGGTGATACTAAATCCAAATTGAACTCGGGCATTTGAAAGATAATATATGTATATATATAAATGTGCGAATTGGCTATAATAAGGTAATGTATAAGCATCTATTCTATATTCTATAATAATATTTCAAATTGCATTGGTCCGGATGGGAGAATTCAGTACTGTATCTACAGAACCTTCGGTGTTATCATCTTCCCTTTATTAATTTCCTTAGATTTTTTGTACAAATGATCTCAAGAGGGTACTGAACGAGGTCATTATTTTATTCATAAGTTTGGTCATTATTAACATGGTGTTATTCACTGTCAAAGATGCAAAGAAAAATCACAATTCATATTCTCCTTTGTTTCATCACAATTTAAGCAAGCCTAGTAATAGACACAATATTTCTGACACTGTGAATACATTCCCTGAGGTCCATAGATGTACCTAGATACCAATAATATGCAAATAGCCCTTGTAGAAGTGGAGCAATATTCCATTTACCTAGGTATATATTTTATGCAGATTTTCACATTGTGTGGAAGATCACTATCAATGTACGTGCCACTGCCAAGATATTTAAAATGAATAGCCAGACGCTACCCTCTTACACTATAAACCCTGATAAGTACTATGAACTTTAGTTTAAAAAAATTGGAAACAGATGACTAAATTTAACAAAGTAAACAAACTTAATTTTCTTAAGCAAGCAACACTTA
Organism: Notolepis coatsorum; assembly: GCF_963971535.1. Lineage (NCBI taxonomy): Eukaryota > Metazoa > Chordata > Actinopteri > Aulopiformes > Paralepididae > Notolepis > Notolepis coatsorum. Next base: position 105,944,911 of record NC_140175.1, read on the forward strand.
ACTTAACTTGATTTTACTTTACTCAAAATACATTTGTTAAGTTATTCAATATATAAATTTTTTACATACTACATTATTATGCTTCAACAGTACTTAGGACTAAACAAATGCCGGCCTACAGTAGCAGAAGGTCTGAAGATCTCATTTTCTGGTCTTCCTACTCTCATTTTCTGACTAACATTCGCAAATAATCGCCTATAGCAGCCTGATGCTATTTTAACGGTTGAACCGGTATACCGTGCCAAGGTAGAGATTTAGGTATTTACCTGTACCGGATGTAATTGTTACCATCCCAGAGTCTTGTACTGCTCCTAAATGTTCTATTATTATGATTATTATTATGATTATGATTATAAGGAAATCAAAAATACTGTGATATATATGTACCTTTATCGTCCGAATTTCTAAATTCTAGTCCATACTGTACTATAGTTAACCATTGTTGATTTTGTCAAAAGCGTATGAAGGTTACATTAGAAGCAAGCAAGTGATCAGATGTGATTTCATGTGTTGGACTGTTTGACTGCCTGTTGGACCTTTAGGTGGCACTTATTGAAACTGAAGGTATTGCACTGTACGGTCTGGACATTGTAAGAATGAATGTATCGATGGTTTTATTTCCGTGTCTGACTGTTCCAATGTGGCCTGTCCCTTGCAGGATTATTCAGACACATATTTGAAAACCCTGACACACAAATGAAAAACAAAACAAATAATAATAAATAAATAAATAAATAAATAAATAAATAAACAAGAATGCAAAAAAGAGTTAGAGATAAAACAAACAAAACAAAAGTAAATAATAAATTAGATAACTGCTGAACAGATGACAGTCCAGCAAGGATAGTGAGAGAGAGAGAGAGAGAGAGAGAGAGAGAGAGAGAGAGAACGAGAGAGAGAGAGAGAGAGAGAGAGAGAGAGAGAGAGAGAGAGAGAGAGAGAGAGAGAGAGAGTATGATACCACCTACTGTGCTATATAAATACACCATTTTGCCATTTACAAGGAGAACATCCAAACTGAGGTAGTATCTATGTTTGGCCACTAGATGTCAGACTGTACATTGAACGCTGCTTACTGGCACCAGAGACAGAACACATGTCATCTACCATGTGAATGAATGAAAACTTTATTTAACAGATTGCCGAATGGGTACAATACAGTACGGCTCAATACATACAATTGTTAAGGGGATGCAGACCTGAGAAAGACGTTTGTCTTGTTTCCATCAGGGTCCCCCATTTTCAATTCATATAGACATTTATGACATACACAACATACATGACATTTATGGCATAGGGACATATAGGTATTTAGTACTGATACATTTGTGACATATGCGGTATTCAAATATACAGTACTGTTACCCCTAGATCCTGACAGAGTATATACATATGATGGGGAGGGGACTGTACATTAGGAGGGGGTGGGTGGGTGGGAGGGAAATATACATACGGCGGGGAGGGAATATATACATGCGGTGGGGAGGAGACTGTCTATTAGGAGGTGGTGGGGGTTTTGGGCATTTACGGTGGCCAGTTTCGAATTGCAGCCTCCCGTAGGTGCTCTTTAAGAGCGGTTTTGAATGTGGGCAGGGATTCACATTCCTTTACAGCTTTGGGTAGGGCGTTCCACATTGTTGTGGCATAATTGCGAAACGTGTTTAGTCCCTTGTTTGAGCCGAATCTGGGTTTAACATGATTTGTTGAGCTTCCTCTGGTGTAGTGGTTGTGGTATTCACTGACCTTTGGGAAGTATTTTGACACAGTTCACATACATATTTACCCATTAGAGATATATGTCAGTCAGAACTATATGTCTAGATTGATTTAGTCTGTTTCCAGACAGACCGTTCCAGAGCGCACACACACGCACGCACACACACACACACACACACACACACACACACACACACACACACACACACACACACACACATACACACACACACACACACACACACACACACACACACACACACACACACACACACACACACACACACACACACACACACACACACACACACACACACACACACACACACTTGACCTACAGGCCAAACCGTGGCCGCTAGAGGAAACACCAACAGAGAGAACTATAGAGCTGCTGATCGCAGCTAAAAAGGTTTTCAAATATTTGAACTGCAAATTATTTATCCCAATGTGGTTAGTTTGAATCCCAATGTGTGTGTGTGGGGGGGGGGGGGGGGGGGGGGGGGGGGGGGGGTGACAGTGGCTCGGTAGGTAGAGCAGTCGTCTGGTAATCTGGAGGTTCCTGGTTTTGATTCCCGTTCCTCCCGGGCATTGTGTTGAAGTGTCCTTGAGCAAGACACTAACTGCTCCCGATGAGCAGGTTGGTACCTTGCATGGTCGGGAACCAATTTTAAATTGCTTTGGATAAATGCTTCATCTAGCAGCCATGTAAAACTACCAGGGTCATAATTTTGTGCCACAATTCTTTTTTTTTAATAACTTTCTTTATTGGAAGAGTTTTCAAAATTATGCAGACAGTTATACATGTTATGCATCTTCCATTTTTCTTTTTTCCCCATTTCCCTTTCCTATCCCCTAACCCCACCCCACAAAGAGCGACAACAAACATACATATAATACACAAATACAAAATAAAAGTATGTGACAGAAAAATAAAAGTAAAAAATAAAAAAAAACTTATAGTACTAATATAACAGATGAAAAGACAAAACATTTTAAAGGGGAACTATCTTATAAATGGCCTTTTTCAGTGTTTAGCATTGTTTCCTAGCTATGTGGACTTATATTAATATGATCTATGTCTCTAATTCTCATATTGGCGCATTCTTCCAATTCTCCTCTCACAATATTCACCCTCACTGAACTGAGTCATCTGAAAATGTGATGATTTGTGATGTCAGAGAGACACCGCTGCATGATAATGTTCAGGCGGTGGTTCAGGTTTACCATTGTGCTTGGAGCCCAGGCTCAAAATGGCTTAAGATCTTCAGGTAGAAAAATGCTGTTTTTGAGGACTTGATTAGAAATACAAAACAATGAATTAAAAAAATAAAAAATTACAGAGGTGTTCCATAAACTCACAGGAATTGTGTAAAAGGGCTCAGTCGTCACACCCAGGCAGGGATGTCAAGGATTCTATATGCTTTAAAAGGGGTCTCCAAGTCTTCTTAAAGGTATTCAGGGAGCCAGTAGGGCCTTTGAGGGAGAATCTGAGCTTTTCAAGATTAATAGATAATAGTAGTTCCTTAACCCACCTATTGTGAGATGGAGGTTGAGTATGTTTCCACTTAAAAAGAATAAGTCGCCTGGCCAATAAAGTGGAGAAGGCAAGAACAGGATGTGACAATTTGGAGGGTAGAGGCTGCAGAGGAACACCGAACAAGGCCACAAGAGGATCAGGGGTGATAGTAAGGTTGTAGGCTGTGCCGATGGTTTAAAAAATGTCAGACCAGAATGTGGCAAGGCTGGGGCAGGACCAGAACATGTGGGTGTGATCGGCAGGGGATTGTTTGCATCTATTACATGCGTCAGAGATGTTGGGGTACATTCGAGAGAGTCTCGAGTTTGTGTAGTGGACTTTGTGTATAATCTTGCACTGTGTGAGGCTGTGTCTCGCACAGATGGAAGATGAGTGGACAGAGTCCAATGCCCAACTCCAATACTCATCAGACAGTTCAATTCCCAGCTCCCGCTCCCACGAGTTCTTAGGGCCGGTTCCTGGGGTATCCGTAGCAGAGCTAATCAGGTTGTAGATGTTGGAGATTAGCCGTTTTTTTTCCGGGTTGAGAACCATTAGTGAATCTATAAGGGTTTCAGGAGGCCGACTAGGGAATTTGGGGTTCTGGTTCTGTGTGAAGTGCCTAATTAGGAAGAAACGAAACAGGTGGGATTTGGGAAGGTCGAATTTCTTTACGAGGTCTGGAAAAGACATGAAAGTCCCTTGGTCATAGAGATCATTAAAAGTAGTTATCCCTTTGTCAAACCAGACTTGAAAGGAAGAATCAGTGCAAGAGGGCAGGAATAAATGATTGTTAAAAGTGGGGGAGAGGTCAGAGGCCCTATGGAGGCCGAGGCTTTTCCTGATTTGAATCCAAATTTTTGTGGAGTTGACCACCATTGGGTTTGCAGAGAGTCCAGTAACCGACATAGGGAGTTGGGAGCACAGCAGAGAGCGAAGAGAGTATCTAGAGGAAGAGAGTTCCATGTCGACCCACACCGGGCCTAAGTTGTGTGTCGTGCCCCTCATCCAGTATAAAAGTTTGTGTATGTTACATGCCCAGTAGTAGTGCTGGAAGTTAGGCAGTGCCAATCCCCCTAGCTCTTTGGGGAGTTGTAGTATTGATCTCCTCATCCGTGGGATCTTATTGCCCCAGAGGAAGGAGCTTATTAATCGGTCGAATGTCTTAAAGAACGACTTCTTAATGAGGACTGGGATATGGGTGAAGAGATATAAAAACTTTGGTAGCACTACCATTTTAATTAAATTGACTCTGCCCACTAGAGACAGTGGAAGACATGTCCACCTGTTGAAGTCTAGTTTGCACTTTTCAAGAAGAGGTGAGAAGTTTTTTGAGAACATTGTTTGGATTGAGTTGGTGATGTTAACCCCTAGATATCTGAATCCATCTGTTGTATACTTAAAGGGGAAGAAAGTCTGGGGTATTTTTTTGGCTGAGGGGTTGATTGGGAAGAGTTCGCTTTTATGAAGGTTTAACTTATAGCCCGAATAGGACCCGAACGTGTCCAGTATATAAGAATTATAGGGAGAGAGGCGGTCGGGTTAGATATATACAGCAGGAGGTCGTCTGCATATAGGGACAGTTTATGAACTTTTCCGACCCGTGTGATGCCTTCAAACCTCTCTTCCTGTCTTAACCAGATGGCCAGTGGTTCGATGGCTAGGGCGAACAGAAGGGGGGAAAGGGGGCAGCCCTGTCTGGTGCCTCGATGAAGGGGAAATGAGGCTGACTGAAGTCCGTTTGTATGGACTAAGGCGACTGGGTGTGTGTAGAGTAACTTAATCCAGGCAATAAAGTCAGGGCTAAAACCGAATTTCAGCAGTATAAAGAAGAGGTAGCCCCACTCCACTCTGTCAAAGGCCTTCTCTGCATCCAGGGAGACAATTACTTCTGGTGACATAGAGTTAGGGGAATTGAGGATATTAAGAAGCCTTCTAGTGTTATGAAAGGAGTGTCTACCCAGCATGAATCCTGTTTGGTCAATTGAGATTAAACTTGGTAATACCTGTTGTAAACGTTTGGCTAGGATTTTGGATAGAATTTTTAAGTCTACATTTAAAAGTGAAATGGGTCTATAGCTGCCACATAGAAGAGGGTCCTTGTCTTTCTTAAGCAGGAGAGAGATCGAGGCCTCAGACATAGTTGGGGGCATGCGACCCTTCGAAAAGGACTTGTTATACATTTCCTGGAGAATTGGAGCGATGGATGTAGAGAATGACTTAAAAAATTCCACAGTGAACCCATCTGGGCCCGGTGTTTTACCATTCTGTAGAGACGTAATTGCTTCCAGTACTTCCGTAATCGGACCGCCCAATGCCTTAGCTAGGTCTTGATCGATATTGGGGAAGGCAATCTCCTCTAGAGGGTTGTCCCCTTCCCATATGTCTGAAGAGCACTGTGAGGTGTACAGTTCTGAATAAAAGGCAAGGAACGTCTTATTAATCTCTACAGGGTCTAAAATAACATCACCAGCCGTGGATCGGATCTTGGGGATCAGTCTGGATAGGGATGTGGCACGTGCTTGGTGAGCAAGCAGTCTCCCCGCCTTGTCACCAAATTCAAAGAACCGCTGTCTGGTCAAGAAGAGCTGCTTCTGTGTTTTATTTGTAGTCAGTAAATTGAATTTAGATTGGAGTTGAAGACGTTCTTTATATAGGGCCGGGGTAGGGGCTGAGGCGTAAAGGCTATCAACCCTAGCTATATGGTCTGCGGTTGCAGTCAGATCAGCTCTTTCTGTTTTATTTAAGATGGAGATAAAAGAAATGGCCTGACCCCGCATATATGCCTTAAAGGTTTCCCATAGAGTGCACCTAGAGATTTCGGGAAAGTCATTGGTGTCTATAAATAAGGAAATCTGTACCTCAAGAAATTCCTTGAAAGGAGTTTGGGCCAACATTGATGAGTTGAGCCTCCATTGTCGGAAAGGGGGAACATATCTAGAAAAGGTAATATCAACTGAGGTGGGGGCGTGGTCTGAGATCACAATACTGTGGTACTCACAGGAGTGTACGTCTGACAGGTAGCGGTTGTCCAAAAGGAAAAAGTCAATATACGTGAATAAGAGTGGTGTACATGTGAGAAAAAAAAGAAGCTTTATTTGAATGTGGTTTAGCTCTCCAGGGGTCGAATAAACCTAAACTATTTTTATATGTGTCGAGAATTTTAGCTGATTTGGATATGAAGTGGGAGTTGGACGACGACCTATCTAAGGTGGGGTCCTGTACCAGATTAAAGTCACCACGATAATTAAATAGTGGTCATCTACCTTGGGAAAGGAGGAGAAGAAATTGGATATGAATTTGTCATCATCCCAGTTAGGTGCATAGACACATGCCATAATCACAGGTGTACCACATAGCCTACCTGAAATAATCACAAATCGTCCATTAGGGTCTTCAATAGAATTTGATAACTCGAAGGGGATATTTTTATTTATAAGGATGGCAGCACCTCTTGCTCTAGCTGAGAATTTAGAATGAAATATATTCCCTATCCAGGGGCGCTTGATTCGATGAACCTCTGTCGACCGAAGATGAGTTTCCTGCAAAAAGAAAATGTCACCCCTGAGTTGCTTTAGATGATTCATTACTTTATTAATTTTTACAGGCTGGTTGGCACCCTTCAGGTTCCAAGAGATAAAGCGAAGGTTCTTACCCTGACCCATCATATTGAGATTTTATGTAGGGAGCCACGACATTCCAAGACCTGATGAGATTTCTGAGCCAAAGGAAGAGGGAAGGGGGGGGGGGGGGGGGAAAGAAAGAAGGGAAACAAACAATAACAATATACCTACATCCGCCCTTGTCCATATCCCACCCCTCCAAATCCACCCGTACGAACCTACCCATGCGTCTATTTCCCCCCCCTACATGCCCACCCACCTCCCCTCTATACTCCCAGCAGGATAGCTTTCCTACTTTTATAACTTCTCCTATCCGGAGATTAAGCTGCATCCCACCTGGTGTGGGATGTGCATAAAGTCCCCCCTGTGTCTCCTGAGTTTCGTGGTCTCTGTCCAGCAGAGAGATTTTTACAACTTTTTGAACTAAACCTATAAACTGAAGCTATGACATCAGACATGGCCACAAGTAAATGTCTCACATTTAGCAGATGGACTTTATATGAACTAATAACTGCAATAAAATGCATATACGTATTGCAGGTGTGCCTGCGTTAATGCTGCACTTACACACATGAAATGAGCTTTGAGTGAAATAATAATAAGTGTGTGCGTGCACCTGCTGCCCATGCATAAAAAAAAAAAAAAAAAAAAAAGGCTTTAGATGAAATAGTAAATGCAGTATTCATACCAACGCAGTGAGTGGGCTTTAAGCGAAATCATATTAAATGCATGCGTATACGTGCTGCACCTATCTGTGCAGTAAGTAGGCTTTTTAGGAGAAATAATAATAAATGCATACATACTGTAGCGTTCTGTCGTACCCGTATTGTTAGGAAGAATGAGGAGTGGTTCATGTTTCTTTTGGGTTATTTAATTCCACTCAATGAGTATATACAGGTCAATACCTCACTCGGTAGGAACACAACACAGCTTCCTAGCTTCACGTATATTTCACGAACACCACGTCACTTCCGGTGCCACCTCCTAACTCTCCCGGGGGGAAACACACCCCCCGGGTACAGTGACACACAAGACCCCAGATCATTACACTATCCCCCCCCTTCTGAGCTCTCGCCCCGAGAGACACATCAACACAAGCACATTTCCAATAACATTTTCCATTTCAAGCAGAACACACTTTTTTCTTTTTTTACACAAAGTCCTTGAAACGACCTGGCGGCAGCTTCCGCCTCTGCGGACGCGTTGTCCCTGCCCGAAGGACTGAATCGACCTGCTGCTGCTGAACAGGAACCGTCCGGGGAGTGCCATGTCTGTCCCGCACCGGGGACACAGTCTGTGATTCTGAGGGGCCCCCCGTATGGAAAGAGGGGACACCCCCCGCTGGTGGACCACGGTGCACTCCCCTCGAACGGCGGTTACCTCCGGCCCCAGTGGTGGTCGGAACACTGTCTCTAGGGGAGGCCGCTGGGAGGGCTGGGTCTTGCAGTGGGAGGCAATCCCCTCTGTACGGGGCCAGTCTGTCTCTGTGAAGAGCAACTTTCCTCCCCCTGATCGGCAATTGCACCCTGTATACCACCTCTCCCACCCTCTCTAGCACCCTACATGGCCCTTGCCAGTGACAGTCCAGTTTAGGGCACCGCCCCTTCTTCCTCCGAGGGCTATACACCCAGACCAGTTCCCCGGCCTGGAAATGCCTCCCCTTAGCCCGCACATCATAGTTCCTTTTTTGTCTCATGCCCGCCTTTTCCAGCTGACCCCGGGCAAAGTTGTGGGCGGACTCCATTCGATCCTGGAGTCTCCTGGCATACTCCCTCCCCGGGGGAACGGGGGGAGTGTCAGGGGGCTTGCCAAACGCCACCTCCTCCCGGCCCAGCATGAGCAGTGCTGGCGTGCAGGAGGTGGACTCCTGTACAGCGGATCGGTATGCCATGAGAACGAGGGGGAGGTGCGTGTCCCAGTCTCGCTGGTGCTCTGCTGTGAGAATGGCTAGCTGCTTGCCTAGAGTCCTATTGAACCTTTCCACTAACCCGTCACTTTGTGGGTGCAGAGCAGTGGTTCGGGTCTTCTTGGTGCCTAGCTGCTCGCACATGGTGGCAAAGACATGTGACTCAAAATTCCTCCCTTGATCGCTGTGGAGGGTTTCCGCTGCGCCGAACCGACTGAACATGCCCTCCACCAGCGCGTCAACCACAGTCTTGGCCTCCTGATCCGGCAACGCATATGCCTCCGGCCATTTGGTGAAATAGTCCATGGCGACCAGCACGTAGCGATTGCCATTGTCCGTGCACGGAAACGGCCCCATAACATCCACCGCCACTCTCTCCATGGGGGCTCCCACTCCCAGCTGTTGGAGCAGTGCGTGGGACTGATCAGGTGGGCCCTTGTATGCCGCGCAGAGGTCGCAGCGGCGACAGAAATCCTCTACGTCCCTTTTTATCCGTCCCCAGTAGAACCCCTGACGGAGGCGGCGGAGAGTCTTTGTGATGCCAAAGTGCCCCGCCCCCACGGTGCCATGGGAACTTTTTAACACAGTCTCTCTCATTGCTTTGGGGACCACCACCCGCCACCTGTTCTCTCCCGTAGCCGGCTCCCTCCACGCTCTCTGTAGAACCCCGTCCCACACCCGCAGAGCCGCAAAGTGTGCCCACAGTCCCTTTGTAGCAGTGGTGCCCCCTGCCACCTCCCCCAGGGTGGCTTCTGACCTGACTCTACCCATTGCAAAACAGGTTTTAAATCAGGGTCCTGCTCTTGCTGCGTTCGCCACTCCGCTTCTCCGATCACCTGCAGCTCCCTGCAGACCGGTCCGTCGCCCTCGTGCTCGGGGCATATTGTTACCTCCTCCCGGAGCTCTCTCTCTCTTGCCTCCCTCTTCTCACAGTATCGACACCCCTCCGGAGCACAGGGCCGTCGGGACAGGGCGTCAGCGTTGGTGTGGCGTACGCCGGCCCTGTGCTCAACGGTGAAGTTGAAGTCTGCCAGCCTCTCCAGCCAGCGGCACACTTGCCCCTCCGGCTCTCGAAAGGACGTCAGCCACTGGAGAGCGGAGTGGTCAGTTCTGATTGTAAACGGCGGCCCACAGAGGTAGTACCTGAAGTGTTTAACTGCCTCAACGACAGCCAGAAGCTCCCGGCGGGTGACGCAGTAATTCCGCTCCGCTTTGTTGAATGTGTGGCTGAAGTAAGCCACCGCTCTTTCTCCGTCCGATCCCACTTCAGACACCAAATGTAGCGTTCTGTCGTACCCGTATTGTTAGGAAGAATGAGGAGTGGTTCATGTTTCTTTTGGGTTATTTAATTCCACTCAATGAGTACATACAGGTCAATACCTCACTCGGTAGGAACACAACACAGCTTCCTAGCTTCACGTATATTTCACGAACACCACGTCACTTCCGGTGCCACCTCCTAACTCTCCCGGGGGGAAACACACCACCCGGGTTCAGTGACACACAAGACCCCAGATCATTACAATACTGTGTGTTCACACATACACATACGTATATGCCTGTCCACGAATGCATGTGCACTCACACACATTCATGCAGCCATGTGCATGCAACCACACTAATTGTCAAAAATTCATGTTCTTGGAGAGCTAATACCACAATGGCCACATGTAGCCTATAAAGTATAATGTCCACAGTAATCGAATAGGCTTTAGATTAAATAATAGGAAGTAAATATACATGTATGTACACACACCCTCCGACACAAATAGGATTTATATGTGCAGTAATAAGCATGAATGCCCACAAACACACACCCCTATACACACATCCACACCTAAAGAAAAATAAAAAATAAAAACCGACAAGGTCTAGGGCTGGTGTGCTGTTGTGAATATTATGAATGAATGCGGGACTGGTTCTCTCTGGTCCGCCTCCCCTTAACGTCGTGTGCATGGGTTTGCCCATTCTACAGTATGTTCGTGGTGTTAGTTCATTTATTCATTAACCCCTTCATGGTGCACACCACAGTGGAGGTTGCTGTTTGCAACCACCACTGGTGCTCCGTGTTTGCATCAGTCCTTTGCTTTTGACATGTTGAAACAGTGCCCCGCCCGGCCGATGCCATGAGATGGGTTGGCCTGGCGAGTGGCTGGTGGGCTGCTAAAGCCTGTACCGCCACGGTATGGAATTGGCAGCGATTAGTAACTGTGTTCGAATTGCTGTTTTTTCTATACAAAAATGGTGTCTGGTGGTGGGGCCTTGAGGGCCAGCCAACGTCGACACATCGCGCAAGGTTGTTGACGTTATTAGCTTTGACCTAGCCGCAAGCTATAACCGTTCAGGGCTCCCCTCTCCGCAGAGGATTTTTGTCTTCCGCTGGAGCGCGGGCGGTATTGTCCTAGGCCCCACACCGCCTCACACCGCGCAGCCAGGAGAAGAGAGAGCACGGCCTCATCAGCGGCGATGACGAGGCCCTCGACAGGCGGCCATGTTTTCCCCCGCCAGAGGTATCCTGGGCGTTGAATCGCCAGGTGTCCACAAGGCTGACAGCCTTGGCGGCCGAGGGATCGGCCATGTTGGATGGGCTCGGTTTGGAATATACAAGTCGTCGCTGTCCTGCCGCGAGCAGCCCGCTCTCCGATCACTCCCTCCCCCAACACCAGCGGAAAAAGGGGGCTCTGATTGTTTCCTTTGGCTGCGGGCCGCGTGCCTTCGTTGAAGCGCGTGCAGCCCCACTTTTCGCTTCTCATGGGGACAGGGGCTGACACCCAGTTGATGGCTGAGCCTGGGTCTGTCTGTGAGAATGTTGTGCTGTCAAGCGGCTTCCACACCATAAGCTGTGTTGGTTGAGCCTGGTGTTACGTCTGTCAACTATAAGTGTTGTCAGCAGGGGGGCTCGAAACCTTTTTGAGGCACACAGTGCGGGCTTCCCCGACCTCGCCTTCACCAGGCCAGGTATCATGTTGGTGCCTCCCACTCCCGCGAGATCGGCAGTGGTCTGAAAAGAAGAGGTGCGCATGATTTAGGTGGTAGTAATATCACTGCAGGGCTACGGTGTGTAGGAACCCATGGGGTCCTCACGCCTTGCATGTCCGGCTGCAGAACAAACTCCTCAGCATGTTCTGGAGGGGTGTTCAGTGGGGGGGCTTTTGTCACCTAGATTGATGTCAGCTTCCCCCGTATCAAACCGGCCCTTTCTGTCGGGGTCCCCCCTTGGGTGCGATTGCCTCGTGGGTAGTGTCAGGTTCCGACCCGACTCCACGGAACGCTCTGCTCGCACGGGTCCAGGGTTGGCTACGCACAGCGGGTGGGACCGGGCCGCCTATCTACAATTCCTGGCGAACCTGCGCCACATGGCGGCGGGTGCGTTGGGAGTGTCGTCACATATGGCTACAGCAGTAACATATGTCGAGGTGGATGGAGAGAACGTTGAGGCGGGGACTTGTATTTACACAACCCCACCCGTTTTCGGGTTTGGTACAGACCCTATTGTCAGGGTCACCAGCAGTGACAGCTCTGGTCAACGATATCCAATCTCTGTGGACAAAGCAAGCCATCGTCGTGGCGTTTTCCTCCCGGTGTTCTCTGGTGCCTGAGAAATCGGGAGGGGGGGTGTCAGACCCATGCTGGACCTGTCCCATGGGAAGGTTCGGCATTTTTTGGATCGTCTCCTACCTGTTGAACACTGTCAGGTGGGGGTCTGGTTCTCCTCCATAGACCTGTCGGATGCGTATTTGCATCTCCGATCTTCCATCCTAGGGCTTACCTACGCTTCCTTTGCAGGGTTAGCGTATGAGTACCAGAGGCTACCGTTCGGTTTTCTCTGGCTCCCCGCATCTTCACCAAGTGCGTGGAGGCCGCACTGGGGCCTCTGCGTCGTCAAGGGTTACGAAGTGTATTCTGCCCTGACGACGTTCTGATCCTTCGCGGTCAAGGTGGATCGTCGGGTCTCGTACCAGGCAGGTTCCTACCAGCCTGGGGTTTGCTGTAGAATGGAAGTAGAGTACTCCTCTTCCCAGTCAACGGTTGGAGTGCTATGGGCATCCCTCTCAGAGCGTGTTGTCGACACGCTCGGGAGGTTCCGTCCTAGGACGGTTACGGCGCTGTCCGTGATACACCTGCTCGGTATGATGGCATCTGCTCATTCCGTGGTCCCTCTTGGCCTCCTCTTCACCCCAGGAGGGGGTTACGGAGGTGGGTTTTCCAGTATGGAAATAGACCCGGTGAGAGGCAAGTGGAAGCGGCTAAGGTTCCCGTGTCAGTACTGGGGGACCTCGCCCTGGGGGGTTCCTCACCAGGGGGGTCCCCATGGGCAGTAGGCTGTCACACGTCACGTTTTTCACCGATGCCTCCCTCGCTGGAGACGCGTCGGGCCAACGCAGTAGGGGGCAGCTGGCAAACCATGCTGCCCGGTCTGCGCTACGTTCAATGTGTTGGTATTGAAAGCGGTCCTTCTGGTCCTCAAACGGTGTTGATCAGGACGGACAATACGACGTCAGTGTCGTATATCGACAGACAGGGAGGGGTACGCTCCCCCCGTCTGCACCGGGCGGCGGGCGGCTGGCTATGGGCGTCCTCCATCTGCGCGGCCTGAGGGCTCCCCACATCCCCGGCAGGGTGAATGTGGGCACAGGTGTAATGTCGCGGGGCGGTCCTCATCCTAACGGGTGGGGATTACGTCCGGACATAGCCAGGCAGGTCTGGGACCGATGCCGTGCCGCCTGGGATTCTTTCCCCATACATCTGTTAGGTCAGTTGTTGGGGCGGGTACGTTGAGGAGCGCAGGTCCTTGATCCTGATTGCGCCGGACCGGGGCGCAGCTGTGTGGTTCCCGGTCCTGATCCAGCTACTGGTAGCTCCGCCATGGCCTATTCCTTGGTCAGCGAAGGCCCTCACTCAAGCACACGGGTCTCTGTTCAGCACCCGGTGTTGTGCCAACGTCTGATGGTTTGGCTGGTGAGAGGGTAAGTCTGGAGAGGATGGACCCTTCTGTGGTTGATACCATCCGGAAATGCATGCTCCCTCCACTGTCGCGCTTACGCGGGCAGATGGCGTATGTTCCAAGAGTGGATAGACTGTCGGCTTCGACGGTGAGGGTATATGCAGCAGCTATATCCTCTTATCATGAGGGATTTGAGGGTGATGTTTTGTTCAGCCACCCTCTTGTGAAGCGTTTCCTGCTTGGCGCCCGACGCGTTAAGCCGGTAAAACGCTCTTTGGCTCCGAGTTGGGATCTTCAATTGGTCCTCGGTCGGTTGTCCTTGGCCCCGTTTGAGCCTCTTGAGCAAGCGCCGTTGGAACAGCTGTCGTTCAAGACCGCGTTCTTGCTGGCCGTCACCTCCGCTGAATGCGTGGGTGTGCTTTGTGCTCTCTCGGTATGACCAGAGTGCCTGTCTTTCGTTCCGATTGCGGTGCCACTCTGCGGCCTAATCCTGCCTTCGTGCCTAAAAATATCCGGAGTTCCTTCCGCTCCAGGGATATTGTGGTTCAGGCGTTTCATCCACCTCCTCACGCTAGTGAGTTGGAGGCGGGCCTTCACCTGTCATGTCCGGTCCGTGCTTGGGGATTTACCTCAGCCGTACTCAGGGCATCAGGGCTACCAATCAGCTTTTTGTCTGTTATGATGGTTATCGTGCCTGTAAGGCACTATCGAAACAGCGCCTGTCCCATTGGTTGTGCGAGGGCATTGCCCTCTGCTACACGTTGGCCGGGCTGGATCCCACTGGGGGCGTCAGGGCGCACTCCACTTGTGGGGTGGCGGCCTCTGCCGCTCTGCTGGGTGGGGCCTCGGTGGAGGACATCTGTGCTGCAGCTTCATGGTCCTCCCCGGGTCCCTTCGTAAGGTTTTACCTCATGGACATGACCGGGGGTTCTGTCTCCCAGGCGGTTCTGAGGTCTGTGGCCTCTCCTGCTTCCCGTCCTTTGGTGGGGTAGCAGGGGTGTGTGGGTATGGGCCACAGTGTGTTGTGTCACACGTGGTTCCGCCTGTGCTGTGTGTTCAAGGGGTTCTAGTTCCCTCTTGTTCGCACTCGGGTGGAGTTGACTGCGCCCCCTCTTCATTAGGAAGGATGGGGTGACGGGACTCACCTTTTCCCCTTGATGTGGGCTTACGGGTCCTCAGGGGGTGCATCTGTCGGGCCTCGCGTCCGCTCTACCCCATATCTCGGTATGGCTTAAGAGCGGGACGCGATGCAAGTACGATATATAACGACAGGTTATGTATATAACCTAGTTATATGAGTACTGGCTAAGCGTCCCGCTTTTAGCATGCCCTGAGTTCCCTTGGGGAAACTTTTCTTTGGAAATGATTTTTTCTGAGGAAGAGTGAGTGGTGGCCATGCCCAGTACTAAGTAGCATGCCACTAGGGGCGGGGCCTGGCAGGTGAGGGGTGTATTTGGTTTTTTCGTTGATGGAGTACAATAGGTACATGAGATGAGGTATATCTCGGTATGGCTTAAGAGCGGGACGCTTAGCCAGTACTCATATAACCTTTAACTACCACACTACAGATGGTTAACCTTTAACTACCACACTACAGAAGGTTAACCCTTTCACTACCACACTACAGAAGGTTAACCTTTCACTACCACACTACAGATGATTAACCTTTCACTACCACACTACAGATGGTTAACCTTTAACTACCACACTACAGAAGGTTAACCTTTAACTACCACACTACAGAAGGTTAACCTTTAACTACCACACTACAGAAGGTTAACCTTTAACTACCACACTACAGAAGGTTAACCTTTAACTACCACACTACAGAAGGTTAACCTTTAACTACCACACTACAGATGGTTAACCTTTAACTACCACACTACAGATGGTTCTGTTTCGTATTAGCTCTCGCTCGGCATCACTAGTCTGCACTATCTCGCATATGTGCACGCGCACTGAATAAAGACCACAAATGTACCTTTAATCCCAATATTCGTCTGACCACACCCCTATCAGCTTACCCATATAAGCAGGGGTGGGGCCACCCACTCGCCTCCTTCTCGCTTTCACCACAAGGAAGAAGTGCCTCGGTAGATCCCCACACTTGACACCATGCTGGAAGAAAGAATTAGGAGCAGCTTTGGGAAACAAGGATACGTTGACATCATATCTTTATTTTCTCTCTCACTATTTTCGAGAAAATACGGCGATATTGTCTTCGTACTGGAGTGTCTGGAAGATGATGATCATTCAAAAAATCCTCCACCGGTTTTCGTATTGGGAGTTCGTGCCGCTACATGCTTTTCCAACTGCAGTCCTTGCTGTGTGCTGGTTGCGGTAAAGGCACAGCTGGGCTGTAGGACGCGCCGCTGTTGTGAGACGCGGTGAGTTCCTGGTTCTGGTGAGTTATGTTTGCTGGCAGGCTCCACTTGTCTGTTAGTGCTATGGGGGCTACTTGACAATGTTTATGAAAACCGGCCCCAGGCTAGGGTCCTTTGTTCAGTCTCCTAGACGACAGAAGACCTTGGTCTGAAGCCATTTTAGTTTAACTAGTGGGCCGCGACCATTAACACTGGTGATCCCTGTGTTTTCTGGACGAGTGGATATCTCTCTGTCCCGTGTTAAGCCCCTTCTTTCATATCCAAATGAGAGTATTCCTTCACGAGGAGATATGTGCATGGATGTTCGATAGCGGAAGATCCATGTTCAAGTCAGCTACACAAGCCAGTTTGGTATTGTGCTGATTCCGTCGGGTGTTGGTAAAATCACCGTTGTAAAGCTGTGTTGACATCTTGTTTCTCTTTTCTCTTAAAAAGTGAGGAGGGTTTCAGAACGGCGGCCTGTCTGGGTGAGTGTTATATCATTGTGTACAAAGTTCAGGTGATAGCTGCTTAGCTTACGGTTAGCCAGTCAGCTGTTAGCTGCGGCGTTAGCCTGCTGGGATCACTACGTGGCCTACAGAGGTTGGGCCTACTGTTAGCCAGTCAGCTGTTAGCTGCGGCGCTAGCCGGTTGTGATCACTAGGAAACGTTAGCTTGCTGCTATCGGACAAGGCCAGCGCGTGGTAGCTCCGGCTCCTCGCGCGCCGCCGCGCGCTTCCCTCTGGTCGCGTGCGCCGTTCGCTCGGCGTCTCGCGAGCAGGGGCGGTAGCGACCGACGGTTGGGGCGACCGTTAGCTTAATGCTACTCTGTTGAACGTGCTTTGATTATAACATGTTTTACACTCTTGACTACGACGTCATCTTTGACAGGGGATGTTCGTCGACCCTGCCCTGAGCCTGGACGGGGATTGCGTCAACAAAGAGGACTGTAGCGACTGGTTGGAGCGACGACGCTGCCCAGTTCGAGCAACACAGGATCGGCTGTGTTGTCTACGGGGTCTTGAGACTGCACTTCGCTGATCTACGTTCCGGGTAGGACAAGGTTTGACCAGACCTTATAACACGTCTTCTGGTTTTACCTTTCTAAATGTTTTGTGAATAACGATGTTTTCCCAAAACGTGTGTTGCTGCAATGCATTTAGGATACGACGCGAGTTATGTGTGAACTGTTTTGTCACTGGCAGTTAGCTTCTCCGTGCAAATCGGGTTGTTGTTACAGATGTGAAAATGATCTGGTTGTTGTGTGAGAAACATCATGTGTGTTTATATGTACCGTGTACTCACAACTAAGGTAACTAACCTATGAAGCTATGCTTAGTGACAAGTGAGTAAAAGAATGTTCTTTTCTCAGCCTGTGATGACAATGAACAGTGTGTTCACATATTAACAGGTTTTCCTGTTTTAACTGGCCGTATTAAGGGTAAAATAAGAGGATTGTGTTTCCCCCCGGTTCCCTGGGGACTTTTTCATCCTCCTATCAGACATGTTGTGCACTACATTGTGTCTTTTGTGTGGTAGGGATGCGATGTAACCCTTAGCTTGATTGCTGAGGTTGTGCTAAAACAGCTGGAGAAACTTTATTTTCCTAAAAGAAAAGATTGTTTGGTCGCTGTCGTGTGTGCTTAGCAAGGCCTGTGGCCGATACTAATCGAGAATTATGTATTCTCTCATTATGAAAAACGGCGTTCCTCTGTAGAGTGTTTTTGCCATTTTTTGTAGGTAATGATGGGTTGTGTGTGTCATGTGACCTACAACTGGGTTGGACTGGCCACAGAAGCACATGTGTATGTTGGACCGGGGCTCTTAGAGAGCCCTCTCTATTCTGTGTTTTTTCCTTAGTAAAAATCAGATAGCAGGTTGGCTCATGCGCTGTGTGGAGCTGTCAAACGCTTCATAGAGCTGACTATGACTGTGTCATATTCTCTTTTTGTCATTACATCGTATCATGGGTGTGGGGTCGTAAAGGGGTGAACTGGTAACCTTTCCTCTCCCCCTTGTTTCTGTCGGTCAGGGGTACACCCCCTGTCCTTCAAGGTTCCTGTCACGTTGCGGTTCGGCACGTTACGGGGTGGGGGGGGGGGGGGGGGGGGGGGGGAGGGAGTTTCCTGGTCCCACGGCCTGGAATATTGGGCGTGTGCACCGCAGAAATTTCCCCGCCATAGAGTACGTCACTGTGCGCGTCTCTGTTGGTAGGACTTCCGTGTGCTGTTCAGGTCCATGTGATGGATCTGTTTCGGGGGGGTGGTCAGGGCTCCTCCTCACCAAGCGCCTATTCGGGCCTTCTGTGAGTTCGGACTCCTCCTTTCCATGTGAGGGAGCCTCCATCAGAGTACAGAGCCTTCCTCCTCAGATTGTCAAAGTGAGTGGACCCTCTAGAAGGTGTCCTATTCTATTGTGTATGTATTCGATTCAATTCGATTATTGAGTGTGTATGGGTTCAGTGCCTCTTCCCCGGAGAGCCCTAAAACCAATTTTTTACATGGCTCAAGGTGCAATATATTCTTTTCAATCTGTACAGCTCGCGTGGGAAGTCTCTCTGGGGATCCCCGTCTCCTTCCTATGGGAGGGTGGTGGGATGTAAAAATGTGAAAAATGTTTACCCCCGGCTGTGTAGACTGGGATACATACTGTTGGTGCTTCCTTCTTTTCTATTCAAAAAGTGTTGGAGTTAGGAAGTGTCACACCCCTCTTGTCGTTCCCCTGGGCGCCTTGGGGATTCAATGACAGGTTTAAATAGCCTGTTCATTGATGGGGGTGTGTCCCGACGCACGTATAGTGCTAGCTCGCTGTAAACAGGCGACTGACTGGCACGCCTTGGTTGCTTGAGGTTAAAACAGCGTTTTTATAAAGATGGGGGTTTTTCCTCTTCCGACGACCACATCCCACGACCTGGGTTGGTTATCGACGGATTCTCGTTCATGTCTGGGGGATGATGACGGAATGGATCTGAACATATGTAGAGGGGTCTCACGCCCTTGGGGTGGGCCACCAGGCGCGGTTCGCCCGAACGTCTGGGTGGCGCCTTCTTTTCATGTTAAGATCGACACGCATATCTGCCCTTTCTCCTGGAGTAGGCATGTCGGCGTGGTTAGGGCACGGGACTGGTTCTGGTCACGCTGGTCCGGATCAGTTGAACCCGTTGTCCGCCGGGGATGCAGATCTGCTGTTCTGGTACCCTGAGGGACTTGGGCTTTTTTCAGGGGGAAAAATGCCAGGTCGGTCCGGGTGTCACAGGGTTAAGCGCTATGGAGACCCTGGTTGGGTACGTTTTTACTCAGCACTGTCGTAATGGCTTACGGCCATGCCATCCTGTACACGCTCGATCTCGTCGGATCTCGGCCGCTACACAGGTTGGTCCTGGTTAGTACTTGGTTGGGAGACCGCCTGGGAATACCAAGTACGGTGTGCTTAGGGGCTGGTTCTCCATTCTTTTTCGCTCCTCTCTCACGCATGGCGAAGAGGGGCCTGTGGGCGTGGTCTTTGACCTCCTCTGGTGACCCTGTGCTTCCCGTACCGCCAGGCCCGGTCCGAAGTAATGTTTCGTCGACCCGTAGGCCTGGGTTAACCCTTTTTTGAAAACTGAAACACTTGTACTGCGGTATAGCCGGTGTATACCCGCAGGTGTGTTTTGGAGTTTTTTCTTGAGGGGTTATAGGAACAACCACCGCATTGGGTAACACCAAGGTGGTTGATTCCCTGGTGTGTTGGAGCAGTGTCAACTCCCGGGTTCACCGTTTGAGGGTGCCCCTGCTTCCGTTGGTTAACCTTTTTTGTGTGCTTACGGCCATGCTGACTGCCTGTTGCAGGGTCAGTGTGCCAGGCGGTGTACTATTGGGGGGACGGGGCCCGCTCGGCTGAGGGGCCTTTGTCCGAATACGCTGGCGATGTCCAGTCCTTTTGGTGGGTCTGGGTCTTCCTTCGCGCTCCGCTGCTACGGCCTTGCCACGGGGTTGGGTTTGCCCTTGACCCCGTGATTCTGGGGGCAGTAACGAGGTTGTTCCTCCGTTCGTTCCCGGGTGGCATGCGGGTTGTGCGTGTGTGTAGTCGTGGGGTCAAGCCACGGTCTGCTCACCCTGTGCGTTGAGTTGCTTGAGTGCCTCTTCGCACGGTCGGGTCCGTCGCCCTCCCGTGAAGCCCCTAATAGGGGGGGTGCCCTCCATTAGGGTGGGTCGGGGGGGCTCGGCCCTCCCTGTTCTGATGGTTGTGGGGGGCTCTCGCTCTGCCTCCCTTGTGCAGACTAGTGATGCCGAGCGAGAGCTAATACGAAACAGAACGTTAGGTTATGACTATAACCAAGTTCTGTTAGTATAGCGACGCTCGGCATCCGACGCCGCTGCAGCCTTTGACCTCGCCTTGTGGCGAAAGCTTGGGAAGGAGGCGAGTGGGTGGCCCCACCCCTGCTTATATGGGTAAGCTGATAGGGGTGTGGTCAGACGAATATTGGGATTAAAGGTACATTTGTGGTCTTTATTCAGTGCGCGTGCACATATGCGAGATAGTGCAGACTAGTGATGCCGAGCGTCGCTATACTAACAGAACTTGGTTATAGTCATACCCTAACGTTAACCTTTAACTACCACAATACAGAAGGTTAACCTTTAACTACCACTACAGATGGTTAACCTTTAACTACCACACTACAGATGGTTAACCTTTAACTACCACACTACAGAAGGTTCTGTATCGTTAGTGGCTTAGCTTGGCATCGCTACTGCACTATCTCGCGTACGTGCACGCGTACTGAATAAACCACAAATGTACCTCTAATACCAGTATTAGTCTGACCACACCCCTCATCAGCTTACCTTCATAAGCAGGTGTGTGGTGACCTGCTCTCCTCCTTCTCGCTTTCACCACAAGGAAGAAGTGCCTCGGTAGATCCCCACACTTGACACCATGATGGAAGAAATTGGATTAGGAACAGCTTGGGAAACAAGGATACGTTGACATCATATCTTTATTTTCTCTCTCACTATTTTCGAGAAAATACGGCGATATTGTCTTCGTACTGGAGTGTCTAGAAGATGATGATCATTCTAAAAACCCTCCACCGGTTTTCGTATTGGGAGCACGCCGCTGCATGCTTCTCAACTGCAGTTCCTTGCTGTGTTTGTTGGGGTGAAACCTGTCAGGCCACAGCTGAACTGTCGGACATGCCGCTGTTGTGAGGAGCGGTGCGTTCCAGGTTGGGTGAGTAGTGTTTGCTGGCGGGCTCCACTTGTCTGTTAGTGCTATGGGGGCTACTTGACAAAGTTTATGGAAACCGGCCCCAGGCTAGGGTCCTTTGTTTAGCCGTCTAGGCGACAGAAGGCCTTGGTCTGGCGACCATTATAGTTTTAACTAGTGGGCCGCGACCATTGACACTGGTGATCCCTGTGTGTTCTGGACGAGTGGATTCTCTCTGTCACCGTGTTAAGACCCCATCTTTCATATCCAAATGAGAGTATTCCTTCACGAGGGGATATGTGCATGTAATGTGCGATAGCGGCAGATTCATGTTCAAAGTCAGCTATACAGGCCAGTTGGTACTGTGCTGATTCCGCCGGACGTGGTAATGTCACCGTTGTGAAGCGGTGTTGACGTCTTGTTTTCTCTTTTCTCTTAAAAAGTGAGGAGGGTTCAGAACGGCGGCCTGTCTGGGTGAGTGTTATGTCATTGTTTACATGTTCATAGCTTACGGTTAGCCGGTCAGTGGCCTGGCGCGGGGTAGCTTAGCTTCTCGCGCGCCGCCGGGAGCTCGCTTCTGATCGCGTGCGTCGTTAGATCGGCGTCTCGCGAGCGGAAGCAATAGCACCCGAACGGTTGGAGCAGCCGTTAGCTTGATGCTATTCTGTTGAACGTGCTTTGATTTTAACATGTTTTACACTCTTGACCACGACGTCATCCTTGACAGGGGATGTTCGTCGACCCTGCCTGAGCCTAGACGGGGATTGCGTCAACAAAGAGGACTGTAGCGACTGGTGGAGCGGCGACGCTGCCCGGATCGAACAACACAGGACGGCTGTGTTCTACGGTGTCTTGTGACTGCACTTCGCTGATCTGCGTTCCGGGTAGGTACGGGGTTGGCCAGACCTCATAACACGTCTTCTGGTTTTACTTTGCTAAATGTATTGTGAATAACGGTGTTTTTTCCCAAAACGTGTGTTGTTGCAATGCATTTGGGATACGTTGCGGGTTGTGTGTGAGCTGTTTTTGTCGCTGGCAGTTAGCTTCTCCATGCAGATCGTGATGTATTGATCTGGTTGTTGTGTGAGAAACATCATGGTGTTTATGTGTACCGTGTACTCACTACTAAGGCAACTAACCTATGAAGCTATGCTTGGTGACAAGTGAGTAAAAGAATGTTCTTTCTCAGACTGTAATGACAATGAACAGTGAGTTCACACATTAACAGGTTTTCCTGTTTTAACTGGCCGTATTGAGGGTAAAATAGGAGGATTGTGTTTTTCCCCCCCGGTTCCCTGGGGACTTTATCACCTCCTATCAGACATGTTGTGCATTAATTGTGTCTTTTGTGTGGTAGGGATACGATGTAACTCTTAGCTTGATTGCTGAGGTTGTGCTAAATCTGCTGGAGAAACTTATTTCCTAAAGGGAAATTGGTTTGGTTGCTGTCATGTGTGCTTAGCAAGGCCTGTGGTCGATACTAATCAAGAATGATGTATTCTCTCATTGTGAAAAAAACGGCGTTCCTCTGTTGAGTGTTTTTGCCATTTTTTGTAGGTGATGATGGGTTGTGTGTGTCATGTGACCTACAACTGGGTTGTACTGGCCACAGAAGCACATGTGTATGTTGGACCGGGGTTCTTAGAGCCCTCTCTATTCTGTGTTTTTCCTTAGTAAAAATCAGATAGCAGGTTAGCTCGTGCGCTGTGTGGAGCTGTGAAACGCTTCATAGAGCTGACTATGACTGTGTCATATTCTCTTTTTGTCGTTACGTCGTATCATGGGTGTGGGGTCGTAAAGGGGTGAACTGGTAACCTTTCCTCTCCCCATTGTTCTGTCGGTCAGGGGTACACCCCCTGTCCTTCAAGGTTCCCGTCACGTGGCGGTTCGGCACGTCACGGGGGGGGGGGGGGGGGGGGGGGGGAGGGAGTTCCTGGTCCCACGGCCTGGTATATTGGGCGTGTGCACCGCAGGAATTCCCCCGCCATGGAGTACGTCACCGTGCGCGTCTCTGTTGGTAGGACTTCCGTGTGCTGTTCAGGTCCATGTGATGGATCTGTTTTCAGGGGGGGTGGTCAGGGCTCCTCCTCACCAAGCGCCTACTCAGGCCTTCTGTGAGTTCGGACTCCTTCTTCCATGTGAGGAAGCCTCCATCAGAGTACAGAGCCTTCCTCCTCAGATTGTCAAAGTGAGTGGACCCTCTAGAAGGGTCCTTTTCTATTGTATGTATATTCGATTCAATTCGTTTATTGAGTGTGTATGGGTTCGGTGCCTCTTCCCCGGAGGCCCTAAAACCAGTTTTTTACATGGCTCAAGGTGCAATATATTCTTTTCAATCTGTACAGCTCGCGTGGGAAGTCTCTCTGGGGATCCCCGTCTCTTTCCTATGGGAGGGTGGTGGGATGTAAAAATGTGAACATTTTTTACCCCGGCTGTGTAGACTGGGATACATACTGTTGATGCTTCCTTCTTTCTATTCCAGAAGTGTTGGAGTTAGGGAGTGTCACACCCCTCTTGTCGTTCCCCTGGGCGCCTTGGGGATTCAATGACAGGTCTAAATAGCCTGTTCATTGATGGGGGTGTGTCCCGACGCACGTATAGTGCTAGCTCGCTGTAAACAGGCGATTGACTGGCACGCCTTGGTTGCTTGTGGTTGAAACAGCGTTTTTATAAAGCAACTGAGATGGGGGTTTTTCCTCTTCCGGCGACCACATCCCATGACCTGGGTGGGTTGTCGACGGATTCTCGTTCATGTCTGGGGGATGATGACGGGATGGATCTGAACATATGTAGTGGGGTCTCACGCCCTTGGGGTGGGCCACCAGGCGCGGTTCGTCCGAACGTCTGGGTGGCGCCTTCTTTTCATGTTAAGATCAACACGCATATCTGCCCTTCTCCTGGAGTAGGCATGTCGGCGTGGTTAGGGCACGGGACTGGTTCTGGTCACGCTGGTCCAGATCAGTTGAACCCGTTGTCCGCCGGGGATGCAGATCTGCTGTTCTGGTACCCTGAGGGACTTGGGCTTTTTTCAGGGGGAAAAATGCCAGGTCGGTCTGGGTGTCACAGGGTTAAGCGCTATGGAGACCCTGGTTGGGTATGTTTTTACTCAGCACTGTCGTCATGGCTTACAGCCATGCCATTCTGTACGCGCTCGATCTCGTCGGATCTCGGCCGCTACACAGGTTGGTCCTGGTTAGTACTTGGTTGGGAGACCGCCGGGGAATACCAGGTACGGTGTGCTTAGGGGCTGGTTCTCCATTATTTTTCGCTCCTCTCTCACGCATGGCGAAGAGGGGCCTGTGGGGGTGGTTTTTTGACCTCCTCTGGTGACCCTGTGCTTCCCGTACCGCCAGGCCCGGTCCGAAGTGATGTTTGCGACCCGTAGGCCTGGGTTAACCCTTTTTGGAAACTGAAACACTTGTACTGCGGTATAGCCGGTGTATACCCGCAGGTGTGTTTTGGAGTTTTTTCTTGAGGGGTTATAGGAACAACCACCGCATTGGGTAACACCGAGGTGGTTGATTCCCTGGTGTGTTGGAGCAGTGTCAACTCCCGGGTTCACCGTTTGAGGGTGCCCCTGCACGTTCATGACGTCTGCCAATCGTGTCAGCCTTCTCTGCCTCGACCCCTCTGGGTGGGGGTTGTTAAATGGAGGCTTGGTCATGCAACACCGCCAGCTTACGCTCCTTCCGCCGGGGCGGCTGTGTTCAGCTGTCCCCTCTGGCGCCTGTCTCGTCCGCAGTCTCCAGGCTAGGGTTAACAGCCTGTTGCCTGGTTTTTCCCCGGTGCGCTGCCTGCTTCCGTTGGTTAACCTTTTTTGTGTGCTTACGGCCATGCTGACTGCCTATTCTGCAGGGTCAGTGTGCCAGGCGGTGTACTATTGGGGGGACGGGGCCCGCTCGGCTTACGGCCATACCGACCTGAACACGCCCGATCTCGTCCGATCTCGGAAGCTGGGCAGGTTCTGGCCTGGTTGGTTCCGCCTGGGAATACCAGGTGCAGTAACTGAGGGGCCTTTGTCCGAATACGCTGGCGATGTGGGGGGCGGGGCACTACGTGCCCACCTGGTGGGGTCTTGATGCTGGCATCATGGACTTCTCCGGGCCCCCATTCTAGGGAGTCCAGTCCTTTTGGTGGGTCTGGGTCTTCCTTCGTGCTCCGCTGCTACGGCCTTGCCACGGGGTTGGGTTTGCCCTTGACCCCGTGATTCTGGGGGCAGTAACGAGGTTGTTCCTCCGTTCGTTCCCGGGTGGCATGCGGGTTGTGCGTGTGTGTAGTCGTGGGGTCAAGCCACGGTCTGCTCACCCTGTGCGTTGAGTTGCTTGAGTGCCTCTTCGCACGGTCGGGTCCGTCGCCCTCCCGTGACGTCCCTAATAGGGGGGCTACCCTCCATTAGGGGGGGTCGGGGGGGCTCGGCCCTCCCTGTTCTGATGGTTTTGGGGGGCTGTCAGCGGGGTGTATTTGTCAGCCAAGTGGCTCCGCTTGGCCTCCCTTGTGCAGTAGCGATGCCAAGCTAAGCCACTAACGATACAGAACGTTAGGTTATGACTATAACCAAGTTCTGTTAGTTAGGGGCGATGCTTGGCATCGGACGGCCGCTGCAGCCCTTGTCCTCACCTTGTGGTGAAAGCTTGGGAAGGAGGAGAGCAGGTGACCACACACCTGCTTATGAAGGTAAGCTGATGAGGGGTGTGGTCAGACTAATACTGGTATTAGAGGTACATTTGTGGTTTATTCAGTACGCGTGCACGTACGCGAGATAGTGCAGTAGCGATGCCAAGCATCGCCCCTAACTAACAGAACTTGGTTATAGTCATAACCTAACGTTAATCTTTCACTACCACACTACAGAAGGTTAACCTTTAACTACCACACCACAGAAGGTTAACCTTTCACTACCACACTACAGAAGGTTAACCTTTAACTACCACACTACAGAAGGTTAACCTTTAACTACCACACTACAGAAGGTTAACCTTTAACTACCACACTACAGAAGGTTAACCTTTAACTACCACACTACAGAAGGTTAACCCTTTAACTACCACACTACAGAAGGTTAACCTTTAACATTATCAAACATTATCACACTTTATAAAACATTATCAAACATCATCAAACATTATCAAACATCATCAAACATGATCAAACATGATCAAACATCATCAGACATTATCAAACATCATCAAACATTATCAAACATTATCAAACATTATCAAACATCATCAAACATCATCAAACAGTATCAAACATCAAACATTATCACACATTATCAAACATCATCACAGATTATGAAACATTATGAAACATTATCAAACATGATCAAACATCATCAAATAGTATCAAACATTATCAAACAGTATCAAATATTATCAAACAACATGAAGGTTCAGATGAATCCTTTACAGTAATTGGATCTTTCCATTCATCACTGTGTTGTCCACAAGGTGGCGTTGCATCATCACTCTCAGGAATGAATGACTTCCACTGTATCATCGAGCAATGGAAAAATGTAACGTGAACCCGTTGAACACGTACGTATACCTTATAATGATCTGAGCAATAGGGTGAGAGGGTAACAGGTGAGATACATCATTAATGTAATCACTGATATAATCACTAATGTAATCATTAATGTAATCACTAATGTAATCACTAATGTAATCATTCATGTAATCATTCATGTAATCACTCATGTAATCATTAATGTAATCACTAATGTAATCAGTGCCAGGTTTCTGAGGGATGCAGCCGGAGTTATACCTCCATCAGTAACCCATATTATTAACCTCTCCCTGGACCTATAAAGGTACCCACGACTTCAAGAATGCCAAAGTCATCCCTATAAAAAGGGAGCAAATCTGACCCCAGCAATTATAGACCAGTCTCAATTTTAAGAGTGTTATCCAAAGTCCTAGAGAAGATAGTCCATGAACAAGTCCAGGAATATGTAAGCAGCCATGACCTGCTGTACGATCTCCAATCCGGCTTTAGGAAGTCCTACTCTACTGAAACATGTCTTTTTTATGCCGTTTCTAAGAAAAAACTATTTGTTATGTCCCTTCGTGTAGCATTTATCAACCAGTGCGCCGCCATTTTGTTCACGTTAAATGCTGACGTCACAGAGATGGTTTCGCCCGGAGCCTCCCACCTCCGAAAATTGCACTTGCACGCTGTAGCAATATTATTAGGCTCCTCAAATATCGTTGTTCATAAAAAAACATTTATGTAATTTTTTTACAATATTTTACAGCCAGAATAATACCTCAAAAGGCTTTAATTATAATGCACCAGGTCTGTAACTTTCCCCAAGGGAAAGGGTTAATTGGATGGGAAGATATTATTAAACACACATGTTATCACACTCAAAGAAAAGGAAAGAAAGCAACAAGTGGGCCCACAAAATACCAAACAGAAGTCCTATCTTAATGCCGGCATATATTGTTTGGGGTTCCCCTATTGAACGGTAGTAGCAACGTTAACTTCGCCCGCAGGCTGCACCACACTGTATACTGTATAATAGCTCTGGAGCATCAATGCCCATTTGTACTCA
The DNA here is from genome assembly GCF_963971535.1 of Notolepis coatsorum. Taxonomy (NCBI): domain Eukaryota; kingdom Metazoa; phylum Chordata; class Actinopteri; order Aulopiformes; family Paralepididae; genus Notolepis; species Notolepis coatsorum. Next base: position 105,972,720 of record NC_140175.1, read on the forward strand.
TCCAAAATGGCCGCCTCGCCACGCCACTGTCGTCCGGAAGGCAAGATGGCGTCGAACGCTCTCGGTGAGGATACTAGCAGGCGGAGCTGGAGCAGAGAGGCAGTGCTGGCTGAGAGCGTGTGCTGGGCGATGACGACCTCTGTTGAATGGGGCGAACTCCCGTATGCTGCAGGCAGCCAGGTGCAGATCTGGTCGCAGGTAGCCGGGGCAGACTGATTGCAGGCAGCCGGAGCAGACTGGTTGTAGGTCCACGCGTGTATCTGGGCTCGCACTCTATACCGCCACACTGCTACTGTAACCCGACTATGATGAACTCAGATATAGCCGTTAGCCGCACGCTACTTATACCGCCACACTACTACTGTAACCCGACTACTATGAACGTTAGTGCTTTGTTCTGTACCGTTTGCTCACACACTATCGCTGGTACTTCTAGGATAACACGTCAACTAGCAAGTACTTCTTGTCACCCGTCGGTACCCAACGGGGCTCTTCCACATCACTCCTTCAACGGGGCTCTTCCGGAGCACACGCCCCTTGCGACTGTTCATGGTCAAGTTCACTGCCGAAGAGGCTCGCCTCTTCCGTCTCCATATATCCCCTTCCATCTCTCTCTCCGACACTCTCTGCCTGCCACCGCCCCCTGCTGGTCCCGCCTACTAGTCGCACAGGGAAAAGGGTTGTAGAATAGAATCCAGTACTGCCGTTTATAATCCATATTTCGGCCGGTAGAAGGAGAAACTCGCATCATTGTTCGTGAGAATATCAATGATGTCTTTGTGCACAAAGGGGAGATAAAAAGCAAGTCAGCACGTCTGAATAATAGGCAATATTTTCAGGCTGCTACATAAGCAAACTGATGCCAGACTCAGCATTCATGCATTCGCCTGAATATCGAGATGAAGCACAGCCTACCTGGTGAACTCAACTCGTTATTATTGGCGCAAAAAAAGTCAGAGGAAACAAAGAGGCCACTAATGCAAACCACGTTAGAGGGCACATGTGTGTATAACGGTGGTAGTCAGAAGGCTAAGGTGATCACATGAAAAGTAATGGAATTCATAGGGCTCGGCGACCAGCCATTAAGTGTAGTCGAAAACATCGGATTCCGACGGCTACTCTGTCACATTGAGCCGCGTTACACTCTCCCAGGTTGCACGTATTTTTCAGACATTGCCCTGTACCCGAGCTCTACCAGGCAGTGTATTCGCACATTGATAGCCTTCTGAAAGAAGACGTTTCTTCAATTAGGTTTACCAGTGATATTTGGAGCTCTGATGTCAGCCCAGTGGCGGACTGGGACACAAATTCAGCCCGGGACATTCAGACGCGCCAGCCCACACACCGGCCCACGCACCGGCCCACGCACCGGCCCCGAAACCGGCCCACACAACGGGCGTTATGAAACACTTGTCCAGTATTAAACAACCCAAGGCTGTGGCTAAGGAGTCAACATCAGGGAGACCAAATCTACACACCGCCCCTAGATGTGCACTCATGCACAGTGCACACACACACACACACAGACACACACATACATATACCGTTACTTCCCGTCATTGGCATATGTTTTTTTTGTACTAACATCTTAGTGCCTCATTAGCCTAGGGATTAAGGATACATGAAGTATTAACTACACCATAATAATATTGAGGTTTTGATCCATAGAAAGTAGGGATGTCCGATATTATCGGCCTACCGATATTATCGGCCGATATCGGCATTAAAATGTGATATCGAAAAATATCGGTATCGGTTTTAAAGAAATAATATTTTATTTACATTTCTATAACCTTTATTTACCCAGGCAAGCAAGTAAGAACCAATTCTGATTTTATTTATTGTCAAAGGTATGCATAATGTTGTGTTAATTCCACAACAAGAGATATGTAATGTTAATTACCTGAAATTATTCCATTTCTTGGGGCGGGAAACCCTGCATATATCGGTATCGGTTGATATCGGTTGATATCGGTATCGGAAATTAAGAGTTGGACAATATCGGTATATCGGTATCGGTAAAAAAGCCAATATCGAGCATCCCTAATAGAAAGGTCTGTGCTACACAATTTCAGTTAGATTGGATTTATTGTCCTTTAATTTGGCACTCATGACATTAGTTGCTTGCCGTTTAATCAACATTGAAAGACCCCCCACTTCCTCCCAGACACCCATTCCAAGAGCCTGTTTTCTCTCTCTCTCTCTCTCTCTCTCTCTCTCTCTCTCTCTCTCTCTCTCTCTCTCTCTCTCTCTCTCTCTCTCTCTCTCTCTCTCTCTCTCTCTCTCTCTCTCTCTCTCTCTCTCTATGTATGTGTCTCTCTGTGTGTGTGTGTGTGTCTCTCTCTCTCTGTCTCTCCCTCTCTCTGTGTGTCTCTCTCTCTGTGTCTCTCTCTCTCTGTCTCTCTCTCTGTGTGTCTGTCTGTCTGTCTGTCTGTCTGTCTGTCTGTCTGTCTGTCTGTCTGTCTGTCTGGACTGGGCTCTCTCTCTCCCCTCAGGGTCAGCTGTGCTGGACTGGGCGCTCTCTCTCCCCTCAGGGTCAGCTGTGCTGGATTGGGCGCTCTCTCTTTCCTCAGAGTCAACTGCATAAGAAGAACATCAGCAATCAATAATAATGGCTTGAATTCATACAGCGTTTTTCAGCCTTTTGAAAACACCCAAAGTAGTAGTAGTAGTAGTAGTAGTAGTAGTAGTAGTAGTAGTAGTAGTAGTAGTAGTAGTAGTAGTAGTAGTAGTAGTAGTAGTAGTAGTAGTAGTAGTAGTAGTTTATTCAGTCATCATCTCACACAATACAATATACCCCATCATTTAACAATATTTGATTTTACAGTGACTGAAAAGGTACAGACTGAAGCATAATGCTTATATATGCCTTCTTAACAAAAATTAAAAAAATTGGCGGCTACGTGGCGTAGTGGGCAAGGCGCTCGCCACAAATACTGGAGACGCTGGGCTCGCCTGTTCGAGCCCAGCGCTCCACATTGCTTTCAGTTTAGCTGGTCGTTCATACTAATACACATTGGCCGTATTAGGGGGTGGGAAACTGATGGGTGGGGATTGGGCGTTGTGGACAGCGACTCCTACAGGTCGGTTGGTGTGCCTGCGCAGTAGAATCAGGAAGTGTCGGGGGCAGCGTGAGCCTCCCACGCGTTACTCCTCGCCACTGAGAGATCGAGCTGCGCAGGTGAAAAGATGCGACTGCTGTTACCTCAAGTACCGGAGGGGACTTGTGCTATGTATGACTTAGTCCACATTGCAGCCGGCTTGTGGGAGGCAAGAAACAGCGTTCGTGACAGGGGAGGGTTGAATTGGATGATACAAAATTGGGATGGGAGAAAATGTAGAAAATGGGAGAAAAAGTGGATACAAAAAAACAAAAATTAAAAAAATTAAGACTCCAAAACAGTATTCTAAAAGAAAATAGCAAAAGAAAACAGTATTATTCACCCCTGTAGTTTTCAAAAATAGCTTTACAAATTTTTCTTAAAAACCAAAAGCGAATTACTCATTCTTAACTGTATATCAGCATTGTTCCACAAAGCGCTTCACAGAAACCATCAAGCATTCACACTCACACAGTCATACACTACTGGTGGTTGTGAGCAGCATCAGCAAACACAGCTGCCCTGTGGCAGACTGACGGAATCATGTCTGCTAATCAGCGCCAACCACCATCAACAACCTTCATAAATACATTCAACATTAATGGAATAGGCTAACTACCAACTTAGCTGTAGCAGTTAGCTGTTATATGCAATCACATATGTTTAACTACGGGGTAGTAGTTGACCTAGTTGTTAGCTTAAGCTAGTTAGCTGTGGTTATTTACAAACATGTAGATGAGACTAATCATATACAGATCGAGAATATGGCTAACAGTTGGGAATTCTAAGGTACATCTTATTTAAGCATGTAAAATGGCAACTAATCAATTCAATCAATTAGATTACCAATATTATATCAACATGAAAATTTGGAAGGGAACATAATAGTATTTTATTTTAGTATTTACTATTATAATATTAGTAGCCGATTAATTTGCAGCCCGTCCTAGGTTCTGATTGGCTCTCTAGGTTAGCACTTTAGCTTCTGATGCTGTGGTGGGCACTAGTCCTAACATTGCTAACTAAACTTTTAGTCAGAGAAAAAACGTCACGAGTCACAACTATTTACGTCCACGTGCTGTAAGGAATCAGGAATACGGAAAGCACATTGTCTTGTAATAGAATGACTGAAATCACTGCAAGAGCTAGTATAGGCTAGCTAGCCCTCATGAACCATCAGACACCAACAGTAGAATATGCACTAGGCTACTGCATGCACCTGTCATGTTACTGTTGGTTCCTTCCACTTGAACTTCATCATCATTAGCAGCAGCAGCGGGTAAACATGTCTGTAATTTTAGAACATTGTTCTGCGTCTTTTACTAGCAATTTTAGTTTTTTAATTCTAGCTTTTTCAGCTCCACCCTTTCTTTTTTTGCATTCTCCATTTCTGCGCTTCTAGGCCTACTCGCGGTTGGGAGGAAACGTGAATCTCATTCACTGATGTCTCATGTCTCATTCAAGACTGGCTAACAAAAGCATGTCTTTCACTTAACACCAAGAAAACAGTGTGTATGATGTTCACAAAGTCACCAGTAGAGGTCACTCACTCTAATGTGTTTCTGGGAGAGGCGGAGCTGGACATTGTACATTAATTCAAGTATCTTGGGGTCACATTGGACTCTACATTGACCTTCAAAAAGTCATGTGAAGAAAGTGACAAACAGTCAAGTTTAACATCGAAAACTTCAGGCAGATCAGGCCCTGCCTGCCAGTTAATGCTGCAAGGATGTTTCTGCATTCAATGATTTTATCACACATCGAGTAGGCCTACTGTTTTATCAACTGGTCTCTTTTATGTCACTACTCTTACACCAATATAATTACTCTACAAAAAAGCCATAAAAGTATTTGATAGGAAACCAATTTCATTTCATCACTGTAATGTTTTAGAAAAACATAACATGCTAAGTTTCGAGAATTTCCAAGTTTTCAAATATACTTGCTTCATGTACAAGGTTCTGCATGGACTTGCCCCTCCCCCATTGAATGAGTTCATCCAACAGAAAGCAGACACTGGCATTACCACCAGGGCCATCAGTAAAGGGGACTGTAAGGTGCCTTTTCGGTATTCTACCATTGCAAAAACTGTGTTCTCTGTTAAAAGTGGTAACTACTGGAATAGCCTTCCAGTTGTGATTATAGAGTGCCCTACATACTCCATGTTCAAGACCCATCTTAAACTGCATCTTAAGGCAAACCAGAACTGTGATCATTTTTTATCTGATTTAGTTTATGCAACTTGTTTATTGTTTTATTGCCGGCCCACACACTGGCCCACACACCGGCCCACATAATGGCCCACACACCGGCCCACATATGGCCCACACACTGGCCCACACACTACACAGGCCCACACACCGGCCCACACACCGGCCCACACACTGGCCCACATACTGGCCCACACACCGGCCCACACACCGGCCCACATACTGGCCCACACACCGGCCCACACACTGGCCCACATTAGTGGCCCACATACCGACTCACACACTGGCCCACACACCGGCCCACAGACTGGCCCACATACTGGCCCACACACCGGCCCACACACCGGCCCACATACTGGCCCACACACCGGCCCACACACTGGCCCACACACTGGCCCACATTAGTGGCCCACACACCGACTCACACACTGGCCCACACATTGGCCCACACACTGGCCCACATTAGTGGCCCACACACCGACTCACACACTGGCCCACACACCGGCCCACACACTGGCCCACATTAGTGGCCCACACACCGACTCACACACTGGCCCACACACCGGCCCACACACTGGCCCACATTAGTGGCCCACACACCGACTCACACACTGGCCCACACACTGGCCCACACACTGGCCCACACATCGGCCCACATTAGTGGCCCACACACTGGCCCACACACTGACCCAAAAAAAAAAGTAAAAAAGTAAAAAAAATAAATAAATAAAATAAAATAAAAATGATAGTTTTTTTTTTTTTTTTTTTTTTTGGACCAGCCCACTTTGGTCCCGGCCCATCGGGATTCGTCCCGAACGTCCCGATGGCCAGTCCGCCACTGTGTCAGCCCCATGTCAATGCTGAGTTTGACAGCTCAGTGGATTGACGCAGACTTCCAACTCCGTAAAGCGGTCCTGCATTCCCAAGAGTTCTCCAGCTCCCATACTGCTGCAGCGCTGGCAACAGCATTCGAGAATATGTTCCAGACGTGGCATATTCAGAAAGAAAAGATTCATGTCATACTCCGAGATAATACCCGAAACGTGGTCAAATGCATGAAAGACGCAGGATTACAAAGTTTGGGATTTATGGTCCACACGCTTCAGCTGGCTGTCCACGATGGAGTGCTGTCACAGCGCAGCATAAAAGACATCGCACTTTTATGCACTGTTTAGCCTATATTTTACGTGCTGTGTTTAGCCTATTAAATAGGCTAATTGTTTTCTCAGCCTGTTATTCGTTTTAACTTCTTTAATTCACATTTCTTTAGTTTCCAATAATGCAACTGCAAGCCAATGTTCCGAGACATATTTATATATTTGTGTTACGGTTCAAGGTAGGATTTGCGTTCCAGTAGTAGAAGGAATAAGGAGACGGAGATGTGGTTGCTCTTCTCAAGATGTGTGTTATTTTTAATATAAGAATCACCAGAGCAAGATACTGTAATGATAACAAAACAGACGCCAGGCGTCAACTGAGGAAATACTTTAAGGAAGAGAATTAAATAATAACAACAGCGACAAGAGGGTCCAGTACTTGTCCTGTGGCCAACTGCACGCAGGTTCTGTTTGAAGATCCGACAAGGAAACAGAACATGAGATTACTATATAGCCACATTCCCAACATACCACAGGCAGCAATTAGTGACAGCAAACCAGAGGTGACAGTCAATCAGTGACTGTGAGGTTTTTGTCCTTTGCTCACTTACTCGCCCTGTTCCTTTAAGCCTACTCGCTCTATTTCCATTTGTTTTCTGTTAATCATTTAATTCCCCTATTCACACGCTTCTTCCCAGAGACGTCGTTGATTGGTTCTCCCCCGTCCACACGCTTATCAATCACATCCCTCAGCTGTCACTGCTTGTCAATTAAGCATTCCCGTATTATTTATACCCCGTTTCCCCATTCAAGTTTTGTTGGATCGTTTTGATATTTCAGTTGCATTCGCCGTTCCTGCTGCCTGCTGTTGTTTCCCTGTGCTTTGCCTCCAGGATATTCAAGAGGCATTCCTCTTGGACACCCTTTCCCCGAGGCGACGCGCTCGCTCCGTTCTGTTCCTGATGGAAACAAGACAAACGTCTTTCTCAGGTCTGCATCCCCTTAACAATTGTATGTATTGAGCCGTACTGTATTGTACCCATTCTGCAATCTGTTAAATAAAGTTTTCATTCATTCATTCATTCATTCCAACGCTCTTTACGCACAACGCCTGGGTGAGTTTTTTATGACTGTCTTTGATCCAATTCCGTTTTTCGTGTGTTTATATAACACTGAAGATTTCCAGCTTTTCAGTCACTCACCCAGCGTTTAGCCTTTTTTGGATTGTTTCATTGGGATAATATTTTGGCCTAACATCTCCCACTGTGTGTTTACACACCGAAGATATTATCACATTGGATTTGTATTTTGGGTCTTCGCTCACAGTGTTTATTTTGCACCGAAGATATCTATCACTTGGGATTGTGTTTGGAACGTTACTCACAGTGTGTATTTACACCGAAGATTCAGTCACTTGGATAACTCTGTTTTCGGGTACAAGTCACCTCTCCTGTTCACCTGCTCTGTTCCACCTGCACTCTGAGTTAACTCGCTCCCTCTCTCTCTCTCGGTCCCGCAACCACCTGGGAGATTCTGCCGAGAGAAGTCTGCAGAGCGGCTCTGACGTCAGCGTCTGCTTCCCCTGACTACCATCCCGGGAGAAGCTGCAGAGCAGCAACATTCATCCTTGCTTGTATTCCAATCTTTGTTTGAACTCTTCCAAGTCTGTGCTGTTTATTTAGTCTTAATAAACAAGCCCTTGTTTTTGGCAACTCTGAATCCTACTCTCTTGTGTCGTTGCGTTTGGGGTCGGTGTCAAACCATAACATTACGATCCAACCAAAATGACGACCCCAGCCGACACAGAGAGGGTCAGAACCGCACTTGCTATTCAAGTCGAGTTGACCAAGGATCACAGCCACCAACTAGAGAGGGCTGCGGCTGCGGTGCAGGATCTCAGGGAACAGGTCCTGCCTATCCAAGGGTCACTGGCCGCTCTGGCGGGACAACAATCTGGTATTCTCGTTCAGCTTCACTCGCTGAGCGACACCGTTAATGCTTTACTTCCCTCACATCCTTCAGGAGCATTCCCCGCAGCCCCAGCAGATCCCGCACCTCGGGAACCCCGTCTCTCCGTCCCACGGCTGTTCGACGGCAATCCCGAGGAGTGTGCCACATTCATCATGCAATGTGAGTTGGTTTTCCGTCATCAACCAAGCCGTTTTACTGCTAGAGGGTCCCAAGTGGCCTATATGACGAACTTGCTTTCAGGCCATGCTGCCCAGTGGGTCACTTCCTCCTGGGCAATGGATGCAGATTTTGTTTTCTCCTATCCAGACTTCGTGGCGGAGCTCCGCAGAGTGTTCCACCATCCAGCCCGAGGTCTGGACCCTGGAGCCCGGTTGGGGACCTTCCGACAGGGGAGCGGCAGGGTAACTGACTACGTCCTGGAGTTTCGACTGGCGGCGGTGGAGAGTGGATGGAACGACCCTGCACTTCGCCTAACCTTCATGAGGGGGCTCAGTGACGCAGTCCGGGACCAGCTCGCTACCCGGGAGGTGCCCGACTCCCTCGAGGACCTGTTTAGCCTCGTCATCCGCATCGACGGACGCCTCCAGGAGAGAAGGCGCGAGAGGACCCGACTGTTACCTCCTGAGGTACCCCGGATTCCCCGGACGCATGACGTCACTCCTGGACGCCCTGTCCTCAACACAACTGGTGGTAGCGGGTCCTCCCGTTCGGTTCGCGAGGAGGAACCCATGCAGCTGGGACGCTCTCATCTGAGCCAGGCGGAGCGTGAGGCAAGGCTCAGGTCCGGTCTCTGCCTCTACTGCGGAAGGGAGGGACACCGAATCGCCGACTGCCCCACCCGGCCAAAAGATCAGGCTCGCCGAGACCCCGGGAAATCCTGGTGAGCCGCTTTTCCCATTCCCAGAGCCGCGCACCACCTGACCATCTGATGAGCGTCACCCTGGCCTGGGGGGACCAACGAGCCACGGTGGAGGCCCTCATCGACTCTGGGGCAGACGAGAATTTCCTCGACTTCGAGTTTGCTACCCGAGCCAACATTCCACTTGAGGACCTTGTGAGGCCCTTGGAGATCTTTTCGTTGGACCAACACCGCCTGGCCGACATCTCTCAACGCACCGGCCCAGTCGTGCTGACCATCGCTGGGAACCACGTCGAGAGAATCCAGTTCCTCATCACCCAATCCCCCCTTGTCCCGGTGGTCCTGGGTAGGCCCTGGCTCGCGCTGCACGAGCCCCACATCGCCTGGTCCTCCGGTACCATCAAGGGCTGGAGCTCCTCCTGTCACGCCCTGTGTCTGCAGGCGGCGTCCTGTCCCCCGCCCCGGAGGCCCGCTGGTGAGTCGCCTCCGGACCTCTCGTCCATACCTCCCGAGTACCACGACCTCTTGGAGGTTTTCAGTAAATCCAGGGCTCAGGCCCTTCCACCTCACCGCCCCTATGACTGCGCCATCGACCTCCGCCAAGGGGCTCCCCTTCCCGGCAGCCGCCTCTACAGTCTGACCGTTCCGGAGAAGAAGGCGATGGATCTCTACATCTCTGAGTCATTGGAAGCAGGACTCATTCGGCCTTCCTCCTCCCCGGTGGCGGCCGGTTTCTTCTTTGTTGGTAAGAAGGATGGGGACCTGCGACCCTGCATCGACTATCGCCAGCTCAACGAGATCACCATCAAGAACAAGTACCCTCTACCTCTCATGAACTCCACCTTCGAGCCACTGACCCAGGCCTCCGTCTTCACCAAGCTGGACCTCCGGAGTGCCTACCATCTTGTCCGTATCCGTGAGGGCGATGAATGGAAGACCGCCTTCAAGACCCCCAGGGGCCACTACGAGTACCTAGTGATGCCGTTCGGCCTCACCAACGCCCCGGCGGTATTCCAGGCACTCATGAACGACGTCCTTCGTGACATGCTGGAGGTGTTCGTGGTGGTGTACCTGGACGACATCCTCATCTTCTCCAGGACCCTCGAGGAACACATCCAGCATGTCCGCCGTGTGCTGGAGCGCCTCCTCCACAATCGGCTCTTCGTCAAGGCGGAGAAGTGCCGTTTCCACTCCGACTCCGTCGACTACCTGGGCTTCATCGTTGAGAAGGGCTTGACCCGAGCGGATCCTCGCAAGATCCAAGCTGTGGAGGATTGGCCTGAACCCACCACTCGGAAGGAGTTACAGAGTTTCCTCGGGTTCGCCAACTTCTACCGAAGGTTCATCCGGAACTACAGTCAAGTGGCAGAGCCACTTACCAAGCTGACCTCCCCCGCTCTGCCGTTCGACTGGTCCCCAGCGGCATGTGCTGCGTTCCGCTCCCTCAAGAAGAGGTTCACTTCCGCCCCTATCCTGCTCCACCCTGACCCCAAGAGACAGTTCATTGTGGAGGTGGACGCCTCGGATACTGGACTGGGCGCTGTCCTATCCCAACGTTCTCTTTCGGACCAGAAGGTACATCCTTGCGCCTTCTACTCGCGTCGTTTCCTCCCTGCCGAGAGGAACTACGACACCGGCAATCGGGAGCTGCTGGCGGTCGTGGCTGCGTTGGAGGAGTGGCGTCATTGGCTAGAGGGGGCCGAGGAGCCTTTTACCATCTGGACGGACCACAAGAACCTGACGTTCATCCGCGCTTCCAGGCGCCTCAACGGTCGGCAGGCGAGATGGGCCAGTTTCCTCAGTCGGTTCGACTTCTCGCTGACCTTCCGCCCCGGTTCCCGCAACACGAAGGCCGACTCCCTGTCCCGGTTACACTCCAAGGGGGCTCCACCCTCTGAGGACCCTACTCCCATCCTCCCGGAGGCCCGAGTGGTTGGAGCCATCACCTTGGGCATCGAGGGTGTGGTTAGACGTGCCCTACGCTTCCAGCGTGCTCCAAGCAACGTTCCTATTCATCGTCTCTTCGTCCCCGACTCTGTCCGGTCCCGGGTACTGCTTTGGGGCCATACCAGCCGGTTCGCCTGCCACCCTGGCGTCCATCGCACGTTCTCCTTCCTGGCTCGTCGTTTCTGGTGGCCCACCATGCGGAACGACGTCAAGGAGTTCGTATTGGCCTGCGCGGTCTGTGCCCGCAGCAAGGCCTCACACCAGGCACCCTCCGGGCTCTTACAGCCACTTCCCGTTCCAAGCCGTCCTTGGTCACATGTGGCGCTAGACTTCGTCACAGGTCTTCCCTCCTCCCAGGGGAACACTTGCCTTCTGACCGTGGTGGATCGATTCAGCAAGGGGGTTCACCTCGTGGCCCTTTCCAAGCTTCCCTCGGCGGCCGAGACGGCGGACCTCCTGACTCACCACGTGTTCCGCCTTCATGGGTTTCCCCAGGACATCGTCTCTGACCGGGGGCCCCAGTTCACCTCCCAGGTATGGCGGGCCTTTTGCAAGGGATTGGGGGCGACGGTCAGTCTTTCCTCTGGTTATCATCCCCAGACTAACGGACAGACGGAGAGGATGAACCAGAGCGTGGAGTCTGCTCTTCGGTGTGTGGCAGCCGAGAGACCGGCATCCTGGAGCCGTTTCCTTCCCTGGGTTGAATACTCCATCAATTCAATGGTCAGTTCCGCCACCGGCCTCTCACCATTTGAGGTTTCCCTGGGCTACCAGCCCCCTCTTTTCCCCGCACAGGAGGCGGAAGTGGCAGTTCCCTCCGTGCAGGACCACCTCGACCGCTGCCGACGAGTTTGGGAGATCACCAGGACCGCGCTGCTCCGGACATCTGAGCGCGCCTGCCGTGGTGCCGACCGGCGCCGGGTTCCTGCGCCGACTTACCTCCCTGGGCAGAGGGTGTGGCTCTCCGCAAAGGACCTCCCGCTTCGCTCCTCGGCCAAGAAGCTCAACCCCCGTTTCGTCGGACCTTTCGAGGTCCTGAAGGTACTCAGTCCGGCGGCCCTACGCCTGAAACTTCCTGCGTCCATGCACATTCACCCCGTGTTCCATGTCTCCCGGGTTAAGCCCGTCTCCCTCAGTCCCCTTATGCCTCCAGCTCCTGATCCTCCGCCTCCCGTGTTGGTGGATGGTCACCCCCAGTGGCAGGTCCGCCGGTTGATGGGCGTTCGTCGGCGGGGCCGGGGGTTCCAATACCTGGTGGACTGGGAGGGTTACGGCCCTGAGGAGCGTAGCTGGGTCTCCCGGCAGCTCATCGTGGATCCCGGCTTGATCACTGACTTCCATCGTGCCCATCCTGACGAGCCGGGTCGGCCTGGTCGCCGGGTGGCTCCCGTGGAGGGGGGGGTACTGTGAGGTTTTTGTCCTTTGCTCACTTACTCGCCCTGTTCCTTTAAGCCTACTCGCTCTATTTCCATTTGTTTTCTGTTAATCATTTCATTCCCCTATTCACACGCTTCTTCCCAGAGACGTCGTTGATTGGTTCTCCCCCGTCCACACGCTTATCAATCACATCCCTCAGCTGTCACTGCTTGTCAATTAAGCATTCCCGTATTATTTATACCCCGTTTCCCCATTCAAGTTTTGTTGGATCGTTTTGATATTTCAGTTGCATTCGCCGTTCCTGCTGCCTGCTGTTGTTTCCCTGTGCTTTGCCTCCAGGATATTCAAGAGGCATTCCTCTTGGACACCATTTCCCCGAGGCGACGCGCTCGCTCCGTTCTGTTCCAACGCTCTTTACGCACAACGCCTGGGTGAGTTTTTTATGACTGTCTTTGATCCAATTCCGTTTTTCGTGTGTTTATATAACACTGAAGATTTCCAGCTTTTTATCAGACAGTCACTCACCCAGCGTTTAGCCTTTTTTGGATTGTTTCATTGGGATAATATTTTGGCCTAACATCTCCCACTGTGTGTTTACACACCGAAGATATTATCACATTGGATTTGTATTTTGGGACTTCGCTCACAGTGTTTATTTTGCACCGAAGATATCTATCACTTGGGATTGTGTTTGGAACGTTACTCACAGTGTGTATTTACACCGAAGATTCAGTCACTTGGATAACTCTGTTTTCGGGTACAAGTCACCTCTCCTGTTCACCTGCTCTGTTCCACCTGCACTCTGAGTTAACTCGCTCCCTCTCTCTCTCTCGGTCCCGCAACCACCTGGGAGATTCTGCCGAGAGAAGTCTGCAGAGCGGCTCTGACGTCAGCGTCTGCTTCCCCTGACTACCATCCCGGGAGAAGCTGCAGAGCAGCAACATTCATCCTTGCTTGTATTCCAATCTTTGTTTGAACTCTTCCAAGTCTGTGCTGTTTATTTAGTCTTAATAAACAAGCCCTTGTTTTTGGCAACTCTGAATCCTACTCTCTTGTGTGGCGTTGCGTTTGGGGTCGGTGTCAAACCATAACAATGAC
>NC_140175.1:105991379-106097072 GCF_963971535.1 Notolepis coatsorum
TAAGACAGCCGAAACACGTCCAATATTTCGCCGTCGACTAAAGACGCACTTCTTCAACCATTATCTGAATTAAAAAAAGAAAAAAATATCCAACCCTAACTAACCGTACTGTCATGCACTTGTCCTAATAAACTAACCTACACTGTAGCACTCAACACTTTGATGAACATTGTTGCTCAGCTGATAGAGTTGTGCCCTTCCTGATGGCTTGTCGTACAGAACTTGTAAGTCGCTTTGGATAAAAGCGTCAGCTAAATTACTAAATGTAAATGAGAGGAGAGGAGAGGAGATGAGAGGAGAGGAGAGGAGAGGAGAGGAGAGGAGAGGAGAGGAGAGGAGAGGAGAGGAGAGGAGAGGAGAGGAGAGGAGAGGAGAGGGGAGGAGAGGAGAGAGGAGAGGAGAGGAGAGGAGAGGAGAGGAGTGGAGAGGAGAGGAGAGGAGAGGAGAGGAGAGGAGAGGAGAGGAGAGGAGAGGAGAGGAGAGGAGAGGAGAGGAGAGGAGAGGAGAGGAGAGGAGGAGAGGAGAGGAGAGGAGAGATGGGGAGAGGAGAGGAGAGGAGGGGAGAGGAGGGGAGAGGAAAGGAGAGGAGAGGAGAGAGGAGAGGACAGGCCACAGTCTGAGGGGAGGGGAGAGGAGAGGAGAGGAGAGGAGAGGAGAGGAGAGGAGAGGAGAGGAGAGGAGAGGAGAGGAGAGGAGAGGAGAGGAGAGGAGAGGAGAGGAGAGGAGAGGAGAGGAGAGGAGAGGATCAATTATAGAGGATCAATTTCCTGTTGTTGTTGCTTGGTGACACCTTACCCTGCAGGAGTTAGATGACAAGCCTCCCACAGCACACACACACACACACACACACACACACACACACACACACACACACACACTCACTCACTCACTCACTCACTCACTCACTCACTCACTCACTCACTCACTCACTCACTCACTCACTCACTCACTCACTCACTCACTCACTCACTCACTCTCAGACGCACGCACGCACGCACGCAAGCAAGCACGCACGCACGCACGCACGCACGCACGCACACACACACACACACACACACACACACACACACACACACACACACACACACACACACACACACACACACACACACACACACACACACACACACACACACACACACACACACACACACACACACACAGTAATTCACAGTAATTCACAACACCAACACAGCCAATGGTTGACTTTGTTGGTTTAATTGTTGGTTTTATAAAGACCCATTGTTGGTTTAATAATCACATTATTGGTTTAATAAAGACTTATTGTTGGGTTAATAAAGACTAATTGTTTGCTTAATAAAGACTCATTGTTGGTTTAATAAAGACTCATATTGCCGATCATTGACTGCCATCAGCTTTCGCAATCTTTACTAAATAGCGCCAGCGTTATTGACCATTTTAGCGATGTTTGCAGACCCATCGTGTGTTCTGTATTATAGCTATGGAGACAATAGTATGGCTAATTTTACAGGCATTGTTCATCGTCCATTACTGACTAATCAGTTAATTTCTACTAGAGCTGGGCCGTTAACGGCGTTAACGTGCTGCGTTAACGCTATACTAGTATTGCGCGATAATATAATTAACGCATTAATCTAATTTTTTTTTTTTTTTTTATATATTTTTTTACATTTTTTTTACCTTTATTTACCAGGATAGGTTCTCTGAGCACAGATGCTCTTTTTCAGAAACGCCCTGCTTCACATTCACACAGTTCCATTCACACCTGGGAGCTGCTAGTACAACCACAGTTGACACCATTGGCCACTGAGCAACTCCACTGGAGCAGTTGATTCAAGCCATGTCACATAGTTCAAGTTTGAAATGATTCTTTCTGTTTTGCTCCTGAGAGTGCTAGATACTGTACTGTACTGGTAATATTATTTATTTGTGTTAACTTCTGAATAAAACAACTTATTAAACACAAGTACATCTTATTGAACATTATTTTGATATTTCATTACCAATTATCATAGCAAAACAGCTTTTTCAAACAGTCTGTAATGCATTTTGGAAACGGGAGATGGGCTCATGGTGTAATGGGCCACCTGGCCTGAGAAACATAAGGAGGAAAGAAAAAGTAAGGACTTACTTCTGGTCATTATTTGGGTAGAACACACATATTTTGAATGCCTTCGGCAGGTTTTTTATTTTTATTTTTTTGTCATTTTAATCTAGATTAATCTAGATTAAATCCAGGATTGCAGATAGATTAATCTAGATTAAAAAAATTAATCTATGCCCACCTCTAATTTCTACACACTGTAGTTTGTTACACGCTACATGCTAAACATCGCCCCATTTCCAAAACAATCCAGTCTTTTTTCATAGATCGCGAGATATGACGCGTTATATGCAATATGCCCAAATCGTTCTGGTTGATCGCCTGAAACCCCAAATACTTCCATAAATCCCAGTCGATCCCATGGCGATCACAATTACTCGTGTATATTGGGCATGGCTACCATATGGGAAAGAATAGCTCTGAGTCACCAAATCTTCCACCGATTGCTATGTTGTGATCCACTCCTAGGCGGAAACAGCTGGAGTGGATCACAAGACAAGCGATATCCCCAGTTTCTAGTTAAAAAGGTAGGCGATACCGCCACCTGGTGAGATTCGATCATCATTGCAATTCCAACGTAGGCAGATGAGCCAAGGAGAACTAAGGAGCTCCAGCTGAGTGTCTAGAACAGGGATCAAAAGAAAAAGATCAAAGGATCAAAACCCGATAATTCTCGGGTATGGCGCTCAACGCATGGTGGCGAAACCCGACTTTTCTCGGGTATGGCACAGAAAGAGTTACGATGAGAGGTGTAGGATGAAGGGAAGTTCCTAATAAACCCCTTGCTTGCCAGCCAAATACATCTAGTGTCTTCCACTGACCCTTTGTTATGTTAAAAATATTCGGCCAATTCCTTTCTAAATTGAGTGATAAATGTTTGGTCCTGTAGGAATGTTGTATTAAATCGCCATCTAGGCGTTTTATTTCATTTGAAACTCAAATCCACCCTCATCATCAATGGATTATGGTCAGATAGTACCACTGGAAGTATTTGCATGGGGTCCGTGCAATCCTCAGGCCCCGGGAAATTAGGTAATAGTCAATTCTTGTCATGGTTTTTGCCTTATTTCACCTTTCTGTGAGGGACAGCTGTCTATTTTTGCTTTATTTCACCTCTCTGTGAGGGATAGCTGTCAATCCCTGGTCCCTGTGGTTAATTGCCTCATGGGTCGGCAGGTGTGTGGGCTTGATTGCACCTGATGCAGTACAGCTGTGCCTATGGCCATGTTGAGTCTATTTAAGTTTGGAGATCGCAGTGTCAACTGCTAATTCATTTCCTTGTGCTGGCTATACATTTATTTATTTATTATTATATTAAAGTGTAGTGCTGCCCTATTCAGCATTTAGCCTTCTTTTGTAGCCATCTTGTTTTCAGCTACTGGCTTAGTTTACACTTTACTATAGAGGCTAAGTCCTTTATGGTAGTGTTTTCTTTTGTTCTTTTGGAACTGTCCTTTGCACATAAACTCCCTTGGTGGAGGTTTATTGTTTTATGTTTTCAATATAAACTCTGTTTTTAGGAGTTGCCTTTGTGGCTTATCTATTCTTTCTACAATACCTCTTTAACACTTTGAGCGCCACGCCTGGTTTTCCTTTTTACCGGCTGAATGCCACCATCGGCGCCAATGTTAACGTTAATAATATCGCCTAATCTATGTTTTAAATTATGGCTATGTGTCTAATCTGCCCATCGCATTATCAAAGACTATTTTCCAGTCAGTGCTGTCAAGGCAGATTGTTTTTTTATCGCATCGTTTCCGTTTCAGAGCAGTTAGAAAAGCCCCCGTTTTGATATAAAAAACAGCCCATTCTGGAGCATTCTATGAAAATCGTCTTTTAGTGGAATATTCCACAACGTTGATATTCGTCTGCCTTTTTATGAATCGTTTTCAAATAAACGCTAGATGATCAATATTATACGTGCACGCAAGCACATTATGGCCGCGCACGGATAATCGCCTCGTTGATTTCCTCTCTGACTTTTACAGTGAAACCGAAAGAAGACATTTCACAAAACAGCCTATATCTTCATCAAACTTACTCTGATTATCCTAACACTGATAACATAGAGTCCTTACCTGACATCAGATGGTATCCAACTGGTATATTCCAATTCCTGATCACCATTCGAAAAAATCGATACGTGTATGGATCCAACGCGATACTGTAGAACTCCATGATCAGCGGGGATCTGAGGTTCCAGAATGAACTGTGGTAACCCCGGCTGGATCAGTGGACTGGAAAATGTGGAGTACCGGATTTTTTTCCCCATTCATTTTCATTGAGTCCATTCCAAAATCACTTATGTCATCTGGGAGACGACAGGGGGCGCTTTTTTCCACAGTGATCGCCGGCGCCGCTCGGCTATACTCGGGTAGGCTCGGGTGATGCAATAATTTTTCAGATCGCAAAAAAAAAATAAAAAAATCAGAGAAATCTCGTGAGTGGCTTTCAACCACCTATAAAAAAACACGAGAAATCTCTTGAGTGGCACGGAAAGAGTTAATGAGTGTCGTCCTGTTTTTTTTGGTTGATTGATTTATTTTCTTAAATACTCACTTTGAGGCTTCCGCCTGTAAAGGTTGTTTTGTGTTGTTTAGTTTTCCCCTTCTCCTAAAACGTCTGCGTAAGCAGTTTTGTGGTTATTCGTTTCACGTATAACTTTATGAGTCCCTATTATCTGCTCATGACCCACACCCACAGCCCTCACAATTCTCAAATGCGTTTTATGATGTATAGTCTTTGGTCCCTGGGTTTTGCATGCGCCATATATCTAGTTAGTAGATTAAAGTCCCCTAACATAGTATTTAAAGCCTTTGATGCTGCTATTTGGCCGGTGGCTACATGTATTAGATCTGTCTAAACTAGTGTCGCACACAGCATTCATATCCCCACCGATGATCAATTAATAATCTGTTAATATTTCTTTGGTGAGTTCGGGGGAAACGTTTTTGTCAAATACCGTTGGTGTATAGATTGAGATGAAAGCCACTTTTTCCCCATATATGCTATCCGCCCTGAAGAGTTCTTACTACACCTTTCTATTACCAGTGCTGAGTCCCTTCTGACCATAATCACCGGTCCTCTGGAGCTAGAACTTCCACATGATGACACCGCCACCTTATACATTCTGTTTTGGAGCCGGGGGACATCTTTCTCCTGCAGGTGAGTCTCCTGGATAAATGCCACATCTGCATGTTTCCTGCGCAGTAAATCCAGGCACTTCACCCTCTTAATTCTCGTATTTAGACCCCTAATATTATGACTGAATATCGTGAAATTAACTATTGTTCCATATCCTCATAGTTCCCTTTTCTTTTTGAATTTCCAATTGTATCCTTACCAAACCTGAGTGAACACCGAGACTCCCCCCTTCTCCCCCTCCGTTATCTCCTGTACGTGTCCTTCCTATGATTAGTCTAGTTAGCAGCTCCTATTCCCCTATGTCCTATCATAATTCCCATAATTCACTTCGCTGCCCCTCGGCTTTGGAACAGCCTCCCCCCACATAAGATCTTCCCAGAGTCTAGAGGCTTTTAAATCACTGCTCAAAACGCACCTCTTTTCCCTGGCCTTTGACCAGAGTTAGCCTGCCACTTGCACACAACGTTTGCTACTCTGGACTTTTTATCTAATTTCTTGTCTCTTTTATATTGCACCTTGCTCTTGTTTTTTTTATTGTACAATACCTTTTTCTGTAATTTTTGTGTATTTTTACTTATTACTGCATTGGATGTGTTTTTATCATGTACCTGTGAAGCACTTTGGTTTGGCTTTAGTCATTTGTAAATGTGCTATAAAAATAAAGATGACTTGACTTGACTTGACTACAAATAGTTAGACTCAGTAGACTCAGAACATTGAATATTAATGATACTACCGACTGGACCCTGAACTTCAAGTGGCAGTCCTTATGCCTCAACACATCTCCTCCTCCACCGGAGAGTGGCCACCAGGTATATCAGGTAGGAGGCTATGATCTTCTCCCGCAGCTCCTTCGTCACGTCTGCGTACGCCTTTCTCTTCTCGTTTGTACAAGCGCTGAAGTCTGCGTAGAATCTGATGGTCTTCCCTTCGTCCTGTATGGCTCTGTCCTTCCTCGCTTCCCGTGCCCCTCTCAGAATAGCCTCCTGGTCATGGACAGTGAACAGTGAACGTTATTTTATGTGTACACACACACACAATCTGGTGCCACCTTGTGTTTAAAACAGGAGACAGCAGGTGTGTGACAGCAGAGCTTTGGAAGCGCAAGCCGGTCTTGAAGTCCTGGGCAATTTCTCTGACCAGGCAAGGCGCGCCATGGTACCGGGCCTGTAACGATGTGGCTTTTTCACGCCACCGGTAGCCGGCGCGCTCTTACCGGCAGCCTTGGTGGCGAGCTGCTTCCTTGGGGCTTTTTTTTTTCGGGAGCGGGGGAACATGGGACCCTTTTTGACCCTTTTCCTTTTGGGAGCGGGACCACCGGGGAACATAGGACCCTTTTTTTTTTTTTTTTTTTTTTTTTTAACGCGGGGAACATAGAACCCGGGGAACATAGGGATGAACCCGAGTTGACTGTTGTTTCCAGGTCACCTATGGCTTTGCAACCTACGTGTTGTCCGATTGAGTCAAACTGTTCAGCCTGGTTCCCAAATTCCTTCGTCACCATCTCCAACATAGTGTCCATCTGTTTCTGTATCTGTGTTTGCAACTGTGTCTGCATCTGCGTCTGCCACGTTGCGTTCAGGGCCATCGCTCTTTGCCATATAGGCTATCCTCGTCTTGATCCACGTTAGCCATTGTTTCTATGCTAGTAGTTTCCACCTTCTCGTCCGTGTCTGATTGTTTGCGTTTCGATTTCGGTTCTTTCAGCGGTGAGTCTCTCCTACTTTCACTCTTAGACATCATAACTAAACTTTATGCTGCACTTTGTTCGGCTTTTAGTGTGATTAACCTGTCTATTTAACCAATTTAATGGAGGATTTTCGCGGAGCTCATGTTCAGCTAGAGTCTAGACCATCATAATCCTGGGTCATATGCAAGTCTATTATTATTTTTAATCTTTGATTACTCCGTCTCCCCATGTCCATTATTTGTCCTACCCCGCCCCCTGTTATTGTGTTTTTAGTTAGTGCACAATGTAGGTTATTATAGTTTCTTATTGTAACCGAGTGGATTTGAACCTTGGACCATAGGATCCACAGGCGGCCGCACTAACCAGTTGAGCTAAAGGATCAGACCTGTTAACAGGAGCTGGTTGACTGTGACCGACTCATCCGTAGTTTATTATTATTATATTAGTTATATTATTATTATAGCGCTTTCCCTTGTCTGCTTGTGGTCCACTAGGGTGGTGGAGACACCTCTAATGTACCGTGTGCCTCTGATAATACTAGTCACTGGGCAGGGTGTTTTGCTGCAAGCCACTGTGTAATCACGGGGTGTTTGATTGAGTGCATGTTTAGTGAGTGAGTATCAACAAAATTCCCTGTGTGTGTGTGACTATTGGGCGTCAGCGTGTGCAGCCAAATTTATTATTTATGGGTCGGTTTGCTTTGTCGCTATTTATTATTTAGTGGCAATTTGTTCTTTTCTTTTCCCTTTTTGTTTGTTGGGTATTGTTTCTGTTGTGCACATCGCCATCTTGGGCGTCCTAATTACCCCTTCTCAGCATCGGTAGGCCAGGGTACCGCCCAACCCATTTTACTGGCTGCTGTGGCCACGACCATGACACTGCATCGACCAGCCTTCTCCTCCACTGCAGGTATAGAGGTCCAGTCTACTGGGGGCCCTCCAATGCACCATTATCCCCAGGTATTAGGGTTGGGTACCGTTCACATTTGAACCAATACCGGTACCAAACGGTACCTTTTTTCTGTACTTTAGTGTAAATTGAATCTACCTGCCTCAGTTGTAAAAAAGAATTCCAAACTTCAAATGATTTATTATCATTATTATTCATTTTGAAAAAAAAATCTTTTTTTATCTACTTTTTCTCCTCCCTTTTTTCAGTATTTTTCTCCCATCCCAATTTAGTCGTTATGCCAATTCCCCCCTCCCCCTCCTGGTCGTTGCACGCATTTGCCCCCACTTGCCGGTCTAGGGAACCCTGAAGTCTATCACATGCTTCCTCCGAGACATAGAAGACAGCCAGCAGCCTCTTTTCACCTGACAGCAAGGACTCACTGGGGAAGTGTAACGCGTGGGAGGATCACACTACCTCCCCAGCGCCCTGACCGACCTGTAGGAGTCGCTGTTTACAACGACCAGGACCCACCCCACTGACACTGCCAATTGTGTCAGTATGGACGACCGACCAAGCCGGAGGTACCACTGACAGTTGGATTCGATCCCACTGTCTCTGCGGTGGTAGACAGACGCTTAGTCCGCTGCGCTACCCGGCCACCCTATTTAGAACAATTTGTTAAATATATAATATATAATATTGCAGAGAGCGTTGTCTGCATCTAGCTTTGTAAAGTGTAACCACACTTGCAACCGTTTTCGGCTTGCCATTGCCCCGACTGCTTTGTTGTTGTTGAATCAAGTAAAATCCTAGGTAAGCGTGTATTGTGCTTGTGAACGTTGACGTGAACATGCGGCACACCGCACACTTCATAGGTTTCGTTTTGCGGTAAACTAAATGTTGACGTCATAAAAAAATTTAAATAAATAATTACGTTTTTCTTTTTTATTATTACCGAAATGTGGCACCGGTGGATCTCACGTGAATCGGTACTCTGTAGTACCGACGTGAATCGTCGATACCCTTAAAAGTACCGGATTCAGTACCCATCCCTACCCAGGTATAGAGGTCCATTCTACCGGGGGCCCTCCAATGCACCATGATCCCCCAGGTATAGGGAGGTGTAGTGGTTATGTCATTGGTGTTTCCCGCGCGGTCCACCCTCCTTGAAATTGCCATGTATTTCCAATGGACCCATTTCTAAATCGTCTCGTTTAAAACAAATAAAGCATGAACATTGGCGTGTATTCATCCACAATGTATAGCTCAACATGAAAAAAAATCGCAATTAATCCTAAAAGTTGCCAAATAACAATGTTTATGTTTTCGTTTACTGAGGAACTACACTTCACTCTGACGTCACACCACAGAGTAGACTCCTGGCTGTATTAGGCGACAGCACTGAACGAACGACTGGTAAGCGTATTTCTTTTTTGTGCAAAAATGGAAAGCTTGTTGTTCATGAGGCAGAATTGTTACAATAGCCGATAATACATTTTCCTAATGATAAATCCCTATACGGGTGGACCCAGGCATGCGTTCGTCATGGGACGGGGTTGCACTCCGTGCAGGGTCAGATAAGTACTAGCTATAAGTACCCACCTGGGCTACTTTGCATATCAATAGCGCCGGTCGTCAGGTGTGTTAAATACGTTCTCAGATACATTCACACCTAACTTGTTGTGAATGACATGTGTTACATTCCATTCGTAGAGGCAATTAGGCACTGTCTGTAGTCTGTGCTCAAGCGAGGGGACATTTATGCGCATTCGCGGGAGCGAATAAAGACAAAAAGAAACCTAAGCTCCTGAGGTAGAAAAACGCCACTTTTGAGAACACGACTCGAAAACAGAGCAATGAACCTTCATGAAAAACAAAAACCTACAGAGGTGTTCCATAGACTCACAGGAACCGTGTAAAAGTGACCAAATAGTGAAGAAATAGCTAAATAGCTGCCCCCCAATAAAATCCCCAGTTAAATTCAAGAGGACAAAAGACAAGACAGACAAGACATTTCCTCCCCCTCCCACGAGACTGCCGGACTCCCCCGAACAAGCACCCCAACCCCGCTCAGCCGCACACGGCGGTCCTTACCTTCTCAGCTGCTGCGAACCACAGGTCAATCCCAGCCTGCCCCACCCCAATCACCCGCGGCGTGGATATCTCAAGATAAATCACATCCAACAGTGTTAGGGACCAGTTAATCACTGTGAGCTTCTCAGGCTCCTTCCATCTCAATGCTATTAGCTTCTTCGCTGCTGTGACGCCCGCTAGGACAACCCTTTTCAGTTGTACGGACGCGGGTAGTGTTGTTATATCGTTCAGGAGTAGCGTAACAGCTGTGAATGGGATAGTTAAGCCACACAGATCTGAAAGTTTGTCCGTTATTGACCTCCAGAAGCGAGCCACTGGTGGGCAATCCCAATACATATGCATATAAGTGCCAGTGGCCTTTTGAGAGCACAAAGTGCACCGAGAGTCGGTTATCAGTCCCATAGCAAATAGCTTCCTAGGTGTAAGATAGGTCCTATCAATATAATTAAAATTAATTTGCTGGTGATTGGGGTTGCGGGAAGACAATGCCACATTTGCCCAAACATCATCCCAGTCAAACTCGGGGTCCAACTCCGGGATATCCACACGCCAGATTGTATCCAATGATAAATTTTTATACGTGGATTGAATTAAGAGCGTATAAAAGTCTGAGACAAACCCTCTGGAGGTCATCCTGTCCACTATGAGCCTGAGGAAGGGGTGTGGGTGCAAAGCTTGAGCCCACGGCACGCCATGCGCCCTCAGCGCTGACCTTAGTTGAAGGTAAAGAAAGAAGGACTCGCCGGGAAGATCATAAAATTCTCTTAAGTCCTGAAACGCACGGAGGCCGTTCTTATCATAAATATCCTCCAGAGTATGAACTCCCCTCCTTTGCCATTGAGGAATATTAACCGGCTTGTGCCCAACAAGTAATTGCTGGTTATTAAAAATTGGAGAGTCCAGGTGCCATGGGCATTTAACCCCACACGACTTCTGTACATTACGCCACGTTTGGATCACGTGAGTTATGATCGGTCCATACCTCAGTCGGCATTTCGAAATAGGGACAGTGGAGTACACCACATCCTGCAATCTTAGCGGTGAGACCGCCGCCGCTTCTAAGGAGCGCCAAGATACAGCATCTACAGGGTCTAGCCAGCACATCAGAGGTCTCAGTGAAAAGGACCAGAAATAAAGCTTAAAATCAGGGATTGCGAGGCCCCCATCTTGTTTTCTACGTTGAGTAGTAGCTCTTTTGATTCTTGGGCGTTTGTTATTCCAGATAAACTTAGATACCATCGATTGTACCTTGCGCCAGTGGTCTATTGGAGGGGCAGGGGGAGCATTGAGCTAACAAAATGTATCCTAGGCAGGACGTTCATTTTGATTATGGAAGCCCGGGCTTGTAAGGAGTTAGGAAGGGACGACCATCTGTCTAGATCCTGGCGTATTTTATCATAAGTACCCGTGAAGTTGTACTTAGTAGTTTGACTCAGCGTGGGGAATATCTCTATGCCTAAGTATTTAAAATGTTCCACTATGGGGATATCAGCTGGTAGTCGCACCGCCTTGGCCAGCTCATTAAGAGGTAGGCAGGCTGATTTGTTCCAGTTAATCTTAAAGCCTGACAATTTACCAAAGTCGTCGATTATTCCCAGTAATTTTGTGGCCGATCGGGAAGGGTTGTCCATAAAAATCAGTAGGTCATCCGCATAGAGAGCAATTTTGTGTGGTGTATTATTGATCATTATGGGGACGATGTCCTCCGATTGCCTAATAAATTGGGCCAATGGTTTGAGGGAAAGCGCGAATAATCCTGGGCTCAGAGGACAACCCTGTCTAGAAGATCTGGAGACTGGAAAAAGTGTGGAACAGTTTTTACCTGTCAGTATCATTGCCGACGGCGAGGCATACAGGACTTTAATCATATGAATAAAACTCTTTCCAAGACCCATAACCTCAAGTACCTTCCACAGGTATGACCACTCTAGTCTGTCAAACGCCTTCATGGCATCCAAAGACAGAACTGTGGACGGAGCTGTATTGTCTTTACTGTTATCGACTACATGCAACAGCCTCCTAAGATTATCTGCAGCCAGGCGCCCCGGGATAAAACCAGTCTGATCGCAGTGTACCAATACCGTCATAAATCTCTGCAGGCGGCGGGCCAGCACCTTGGCAAACACTTTTAGATCGGCCCCGAGAAGACTCAAGGGCCTATAGCTACCACAATCATTGGGATCTTTATCCTTCTTGAGAAGTAAAGAAATCAGCGCCATGTTGACATCTCTTGAGAACTCCCCTTGTTCGATAGCGTAATTGATCATATCGAGCATCAATGGACCCAGTTGGTCCCAGAAAGCTAAATATACCTCGGGTGGAATACCATCCCAGCCTGGTGCCTTACCCCTCTGCATTTCAGCAATCGTCTCCCTTAGTTCCATAAGAGTGATCGGTTTTCCCAGTTCCTTAGCCTCTTCCTCAGAAATGTGGGGTATCTCAAGCCCGCCAATGAACGATTCAAATTTAGAGTTATCGAAATTAACCTCTGAGCTATATAACTGTGAGTAAAACTCTTTAAAAGTGTCGTTGATCTTTTTCGAATCAGTAGTGACTGTACCCTGTCGCGTCTTGATCGAAGGGATATCCGAGAAATGATCATTCGAGCGTATTTTCATCGCCAATAGATGGCTAGGCCTGGAACCGTGAAAGTAGTAATTTTGCCTTGTCCTATGTATCAAGAACTCAGACTGTTGTTTAAGTATGGGGTTTCTTTCTTTCTTGACTATCTTACATTGTGTGTTTAGTCGTTCACTATAGTTAGTTTGCAAAGATGCATATAGGTCTGCATATAATGTTTCCAGTCCTTCTAGGTTTTTTGACCGGGATTTATGCAAATTGGAGGCGAAAAGTGTGACATGACCCCTGATAAATCCTTTCAATGCGTTCCACAGGACCCTAGGGTCTTCGACCGTGCCAACATTGATCTGCAAGAATTCAGCTAGTTTACTCCTGAACTCTGAACTGAAATCATCGTTCTTTAATAAGGTTGAGTTAAAACGCCACCTGGGAGCTCTCGTGGAGAGCCTGCCAAAGGTTGCCATAAGGAAAATCCCCTTGTGGTCCGAGAGAGCCAGGGGAACCAATGAGACGTCGAAACTATCAAACATATTAGGGGACGCGAATGCATAGTCTATTCGAGAGAAGGTTTTGTTTCTGGCTGACAGGTGAGAGTAATCCTTGAGGGTGGGATTGGATAAGCGCCATAGATCTGAGAGCCCCGTGTCCTGGGCCCACATCCTGAGGGCCTTAGAGGACCGTTTTTGGTCGCTTGTTTCAGAGGACCCGGACCTATCCATCTCCGCATCCCAGCACGCATTAAGATAAGATAAGATAAGATATTCCTTTATTAATCCCCTTGGGGAAATTCGTGACACACACATACAGCTCAACGTCTCATTAATGATATTAACAACAACACAATCATTACATTTTTACAGTAACAATGGCACAGCATAAATTCAACAGACATGTACATTTGTTGACACATGTCATCATTACAGGAGGCCTGAGACACTGTATGCGCGATAGTCGGCTGCATTCCACCATGTAGAAACAAAGTGGATCGCGCCTGGTGAACTGGAGGGGGGGCGGAGTGGAGGGGGGGGGGTGGGGCATTGGAGACTCGGGTAAGGAATTTGGTTGTGAAGCAGTCAAGGGGGCCCCCACCGACGCGCATCAGAGGCAGCCTGCCAACAGCGTATGGCGCCAGTTGACTTACAACGACAGGGGCGGATGGGGGGGGGGTGGGGGTAGGGGGGCCTCATCAATCTTATCGCTTCCAGACAGTACAGTTTGTCTCCTCTTTCCCAGAAATCACATCGCCGGAGAGTCAACTCCTCCGCGTTGACCTTGGCCTCGGTCTGTTCCACAGCAGAAAAGGATAAGGGGGGTGTGGGAAGGGGGAGGGGGGGGGGGTGATAACATGCAGCTCGAGGCAGATATGCAGCATATGGTCAGAATCAGGTCAATTTTGTCTAATCATCGTCACCATCGTCGTATCTATTAGCACGGTACGGTGGCATCTTAATTTTCACGTCCCTAATTTCCGACGTGATATCCAGTATGGCCTGTGACCGCGAAAGTTCCTCTGCATGGTTAGAAGCAAGTCTCTCAAGAATTGTCTTCAAGCATGACTGTTCGTCTACGTGGTAGAGTTCGCCTCTTTCCAACATGGTCTTGGAGCTCAATTGTTCATCACCGCGCAGGGTACTTAGGTCAGCGATCTTCTTAAACAGTTCCATTAGGTTTTCCTTGATCCCGGCCAGATCCCTGGCCAGGGAAATCAACTTCTTCCGAATTAGCTTCAGGCAGTACCAGATCCAGCAGCTGACGGAGCCCAGGCCGAGCAGCATGACAATTAGAAGATATATGTCCTCAACGTCGTTTATCTCCAGCGGGAAAAAGCATATCGCGAGCCAGGTCCCGTATGAATTTATGGTGTATCCCGCCTGATAGCTCCCAAGAGGGCATAATGGGTCATCCGCATTCTGCTTCCTTGTAGAGAATATGCGATCAATCGCCGTAAAAGCCCAGCTTATTAGATCCATATTACGGTCAAAAGTCGAGTCGAGTTGAGGATTCTGTTGTAAAAAAAGAAAGAAGAAAAAGGTCAAGAACGTCTGAGCGTCTCCAGCGAGTGCAGATCTAGGCTCCGGTGAAACAAGCTGTAAGGGCTGGTACGGACGTCTCCAAACCGATAAGAGAGAGGCCTTGAGGTGTTTCTCTGGAGGAGGGAGAGGAGATAAAAATGCGACTGCTTCTGGGAAGAGAGTGAGAGGAAGAAATCGCCACCCACAATGAGAGCGTATCCAGTAAGTTCCAACATCTTCTTCGTGATTGTATTATAGAACGCTGAATCAAATGTGTTAGGGGCATACAATGCTATTATTGCCATCTTCCTATGAGAGAACTCAACCTTTGCTATAGTAATCCTTCCCTCCGTGTCCGACCACACATCCAGGACTTTGATATCAAGGTTACGTCTTGTAACTATGATGACTCCTTTTGTCTTATCATCGGCTGAGGATGAGGAGATAACGTGATATTGTCGATTTGCTAGCCTTGACACATCACCCACCAATAAATGCGTCTCACTAAGGAGAGCAATGTCAATATTTCTTCTCTTCAATAACCAAAGGACACTGGCACGCTTGTGTGGGGCGTTAAAACCCCCTGCGTTCCAAATTAAAATATTCAATTTAGCCATGGTCGAATTTGTCTAAATGCGTGGAGAACATACCAGTGCAGCCAGGCTGAGGACAGAGGCGCTGATCCAGGCGGGCCCAGACGGTCAATCCCAGGAGTTCAGAGGAGGAACAATTACACACATATAGGACAACAGTACAGAAAACACAGAAAAATACCACCCCAGTTACAACCCCCCCTCCTTCTACTCTATACCCTAACCCACCCGTCCTAATATTAACCATCCTACCCCCATTCTCCAATCCCCTCCCTATGCCCCATCCACTAAGGATGGTCATCTTCCTATCGTTTCCCACTGGAATCATGGATCCAATAAGATGCTCTCCACTCCGACCCCCTCTCTAGATAAACCCCTGATTAAACCCCCACTAGTCCAATAAACACAAATAAAAAATAAAAATTTTAATTCAATAAAGTTATCGGTCGAAAACCACTGTGAGCCTTGGCCCTAACATGAGACAACTATAAGGGAAAAAATAGCCATTATTATATAATAACTCAACATCATCCCTGTAACCAACTACCTCCGAATCTGCGTATCAATGTTATAGCACAAATGGATAAAAAAAAAAAAAAAAAAAAAAAATTAAAGAATACCAGAAGATAGTCTAAGGCAGGACCGGATCACAGTTAAATTTTGCAAACAGACGTCATTTAAACAGCAACAATAAAAAGAAAAGGGAAAAAGGGTTATGGTCAAGGTGCACGCATTTAACAGCCCCTCTGGTCAGGCACAAAGGCTGGAATGACATAATCCTATATAAGAATAGAATTAAACACCTTCATTAACCCGGGGATAGTAATAAGCTATACCTGACACAACCTGTTATCATATATTGCATATATATACTTAACCGACCTTCTACTACTGGAGCCCAACGCTCAAAACAGCCTGGATATAAAAAATTAAAGCATACAAGAAGTTAGTTAAGGACCCGATCACCGTTGAATTGTGCAAACCGATGTCACTTAAACAGCAACAACAACCAAAATACGTAAACATTAACGGGTCTCGAATGTCTCGGCGCGGGCGATAGACACAGCCTGCTAGTTAGCCCGAGGCTAGCGCGTAAGCTAGTGATGAATCCAGCTAGCACGCTAGCTTTCATAGAGGCGACACACACGTACGACCATGAGGTCAGCATTAGCAAGTAACAGAAGTCATTGGGATGCCCCGCTAGCTTGGATGGGCAGTGGACAGTTAGCCTGTCTGGGCATGACAACAAGCATTTGTGAGTAGTCCGCCCTATCAATGTAGTTAGGCCCACATCGCCAAGTCACTCACCCGACATAGTTATCAAGCTACAGTCTCGGCTATCCCCCCGAGATATTCCTACGCTTTAGCCAACGATCAAAATGAACGACGATCATCGCCCTTACACAGCACAGATAATCTCGCGGGGGCGAATAGCGTAGGCCTCAGGCCCAGTTTCCATAGCCTGGCCATGACCACTTTGTATTCGCCTCTCTGTGCTTGAACCTCCGGCGTAAAGTCTTCGAAAATGGCCACTTTGTGATCGCCGAGACCTAGTTTACCCCTTCTGGCACGGGCCGACCGCATGATGAGCTCCCTCTGTTGTAGCCTGTTTAGCTTGACAATGATGGGCCTCGGCTCTTTGTTCACTCCAGGACTGGTCTTGCCCGCTCTGTAGGCCGACTCGCATACGGGTGGGCTGGGGAGGACATCTTTCCCCAGTATTTTCTGCAACAATTCCGGCATGGTCTCCGAGAGACGACCTCCCTCACTGCCCACCGGTACACCAACAATCCTGATGTTGTAGCTGTTATGGTTTGAAACCGACCCCAATAGCACAACACAAGACAGGTATGAGAGTAGCCAAAACAGGGCAATATTTATTATATAACAAAAAGCGGCAAAGTCCCTTTAAGGGAGAACACAAAAAACACTAGAGTCCATGAAATATGAAAACTGCGGCACTGTGCCTTTAACAGGCGAACAGGCTAAGGGACTAGGGGCACAGGAGAGGGGGACAGGGACAGAGGCCCGGAGAGGTGGGCTGGAGACAGGGACAGAGACCCGGAGAGAGGGGCTGGGGACGGGGACAGGAATCCAACGGCGGAGGCCGGGCACGGGGATCCTCTTCCGTCCCTACACAGAGTAGGGCCCTGCTGCTCTGAAAGGAATCCTCCTCCTCCTCCTCCTCGGATGCTGCAGACGGGCAGCGCAGAACACAGGGGGTCCCAGGGGACCGGGGCGAGAACACGCCATCCCCCCGTGGAATAGGGAGCGATGGCGAGCCGGGGTCCGAGGGAGAACACGCCATCCCTCCGTGGAATAGGGAGCGATGGCGAGCCGGGGTCCGAGGGAGAACACGCCATCCCCCCGTGGAATAGGGAGCGATGGCGAGCCGGGGTCTGAGGAAGAACACGCCATCCCCCCGTGGAATAGGGAGCGATGGCGAGCCGGGGTCCGAGGGAGAACACGCCATCCCCCCGTGGAATAGGGAGCGATGGCGAGCCGGGTTGACGTCTGGAGTGGGAACACTGGAGTCCTCCCGTAGAGAATTAGAGAGCGAAGGCGGTGTCCCACTCCAGGAAACGGCAGTAGATGGTAACGTACAGAACCAGCGTACAGAACACAGAACGACCCCACAAGGACTGGAGGGGAGTCTGCAACTTAAGTACTCTCCCGAGCTGATCGCAAACTCCCAACAGGTGCGTGAAGGTAGAGGAACAAGAATGTCCAAAGGTGGGGGGCTGGTGAAGAGTAGGAGACAGGGAAAAGTCCTTGCAAGGGTGGGGGCTGGTGAAGAGTAGGAGACAGGGAAAAGTCCTTGCAAGGGTGGGGGCTGGTGAAGAGTAGGAGACAGGGAAAAGTCCTCGCAAGGGTGGGGGCTGGTGAAGAGTAGGAGACAGGGAAAAGTCCTCGCAAGGGTGGGGGCTGTTGATGAGAGTAGACAGGGAAAAAAGGTCCAGGGACAGGCGAATCCTCACAGTAGCGTCTCTCCCGGGACTGCATTTCCACAATTACCGACTGTAGTTTGGCAACTTCAGCCTGCCTAGCCAGCAGGGAGCTCTCCAGACACGCCAGCCTCTCGCCCTATAGTGAGGCCTCTGTCGTTAGCGTAGCTAGTTCGTTAGCATTAGCCGTGGAGGCAGCATGTAGCGACTCCATCTTCTCTCTCAACGAGTCGACCGCCAACCTAATTTCCTCTGTCATCTCTCGATGAAGGGTATCAAAAAATTCCGCCTGCACTTTTCTTTGTGTTTCAGCGAAGCGTACCTCAAAGTCTGCATGGAGTTTGGTCATGACCGAGAGAACAGCTTCACTTATCTCACTGATTCCGGGCGACGGCGAGTGTAGACCCGGTGGCAGTTTGCCGGCTGGAGTGCTCATGGATCTGGTCTCCACCGACATCGCAGAAAGTTGAAAAAAGTCGACGAAAGTAGTTGAAACTTGACGACTCAACAAGCAGACCAATAACAAATAAAAATAAAATAAAGACTAATGGGGAGAAAAGTGTATTTTGCACGATAGAAGGGAGCTCTCGTGAAACACGTCTCACTCCATGAACGCCTGGCTCCGCCCCAAAATGAGTTCCCTTCTATCACTAACATTATTGTAAGTAATTAAATAAAATTACGATTAATTGCGAATATTTTCATGTTGAGCTATATAGATTGTGGATGAATACGCACAGAAAAGTACACCATGCACATGTTCATGCTTTATTTATTTTAAACGAGACGATTTAGAAATGGGCAATGGGGAAATATGTTGCAATGATTTTTGACGTCTTGTGTTTTCCCTGCGTTTTTACCTTGTGTTTTTTTCGTGCGCTTCACCTTGTTTCTCAGTGGAAAACGTACCCCGTCCCTGTCTCCGTTATCCCCACAGCTTGTTGTGTGCGCCTCTCAGATCCTCGGTCTTGGTTGGTTTGGTGTATTTGGGAAACTGCAGTGGCACAAGTGACTTGCCAGGCTGATCTGTCGAGTGCCAGAGTTTCTTTTTTTTATCCACTTTTTCTCCCCATTTTTCTATTTTTTTCTCCCATCCCAATTTCGTATTTCCAATTCGTCCCTCCCCTGTCTTGAACGTTGCTAGACTATGTGGGAGTCGCTGTCCACAACGGAGTGCCAGAGTTTCAAGCTGCATGGTGTTGATGCTTGCACACTTTAGGAGGTCCCTGGTGTAGTCCTTAAAGCATCTCTTTTGGCCTCCAGCAGCCCGCTTTGCTCCTCTCAGTTGGCCATAGAGGACTTGAGAACACACACACGCGTTATCTTTTTTGCAACGTATTATTAAACGCCCTTCGGGGGTTGCACTTTCCTCTGTCTCCCGTGTTGTGCATTTGAGCCTTCCTGTAAACCAGCTCCTAACACAGATAGGTTTGCCTCTTGTTAGACCTGCATGTAAACCAGCTCCTAACACAGATAGGTTTGCCTCTTGTTAGACCTGCATGTAACTGAAAACAGCAGGTCACTGATAGAGGTCTCCTCTCCATTAGTGTTTGGACCGGACATGGCCAGAACCAACAGAGGACTGTTACCTTTTCACACAGACACAGAATGAATACCACAGTTGGTTGATGTTTTGTGTATTTTGTTGGACCAACGGCACTGTGTTGGTTGAGCTCAATACCCCATGGGGGCAGCGGCATTTATACCTTTTCTTTTGTTTATTACTTTCCCCATAGGCTGTCTCCCCACGTTGTCCCTTTCCTGTTACACTGTCCTGTAATTGTTTTTAGCTCTGGTAGGTTAGTTTAGATATAGTAAGTATAGCATAATGACAGAGTTAAAATTGTATATTGTATAGTAGTGCCTTCTCGGGAATTTAGCATGTCTATTTTTATCATGCACATCTTATGTCTTCTTATTACCTGTTTTTTTTTTATGTCTATTTTATTATTGTATTATTGCACATGCATGACCACCCGCATTTCACTGTATGCCCTGGTATGTATGTGACAAATAAACAGTGATGGGCAGTAGCTAGCTACAAGTAGCGACGCTACATAGCTTAACTACAATTCTCAGTAGCGTGCTGGTAGCGTCGCTACTTTTTAACCAGGGTAGCGGTCTCTGTAGCGGAGCTATTTATAGAACGAAGTAGTGACGTAGCGACGAGAAACGTTACACGCTACTTTCGGGAGAAACAGTCTAGACTAGAAGATTTGTGAGGAGAAAAAAAAACTCCCCGTAAAAAACCCACTATGATTGGTTGGTTGGTTTAGATATGAGTATGACGACTCACGATTGGGTATGGTAGGCCAAAACATTACGGGTAGGCCAATCAGAGGCAGGATAGGGCGGGACTCCAGCCGCAAAGCAGGAAGTGAAAATCAAAACACAGACGTACTGAATGAATGCAATTTAACGGATTACATGAACCAGTCCACGCGAAATGGCAGAGGGGTTCGATGGCATTGATGAAGATGATGATGTCAATAACAACAATGCCTCTCCATGGCCCTATCTGGGACACATTTATGAGTTTGACTGAAAAAACAGCTAAAACATATGCTGCTCTCAACACGTCCAGCACTAACTTGAGAACACATTCAGGTGAGCTGATGAAAATCAACTGTTCCCAAACAGCACACAAGTCAGTACACTTTTTGTCAACAGCTTTAACTAACAGATAGCTGCTATCATGATGATGTTTCACTGTAGGCAGAAAATGAACAATATTATGGGGGTGGAGAAAAGAAAAAAAGAGGGAAAAGCAGTGGTTCTCAACCTGTGGGACAGGACCCCCAGGGGGGGTCCCCACATGAGTTTGGGGCCATGGAATGTTTTGTGAGTTACATATTTAAATACATTTGGTCATTTAGCTGACACTTTCATTCAAAGCAACTTACAAATTGTGTACAACAAGTCAGCAGGAGTGGTACATATCTAGCAGCCAAGGATAAGTAGTATTGTTTGTCAGTGTCAAGCTTGAGTGTTATACTCTGAGTACATACTGTAGTAGTATAGACATATTAGCATAGTTGGTAGTAGTATATACATGGTAGCATAATACTAGTAAAATGAAGTAAAACAGTTACAATTCAGATATTGAAGACGTGTGTTTTTGGTTGATAAAGTGGGCAGGTTTCAGAAGATGCAGAGTTTAGGGATAAATAATACATAAAGATAGAATAGAAAAGAAAAAGACCATTACTGCATCAAAAGTAATCAACAAACTATACTATAAAAACTAATAAAACCAAATGGTCTCTTTCTTTTCTTTTGTAGAGTGTTACGATTCTGGTTCTTGACTACGGTCGGGAACCTCCCACCTTCTCTGTCATCTGTCACTTGTTTACTGTCACTTGTTTTCCCTGTCATTTAGTGCTGTCAATTAGGGGTTGGCTCTGATTGGCTGTCACGGGGGTGTGTGTGGAATGTTGGTATTTGGTGGCTATATAACATTCCTTTCCTCTGCTTGTCATTTGTCAGGTCTTCACTATAGGCGTTCGGAGATAACGCGGGCGGTTCCTGTTCTGGACCACCACTAAGCTCCATTATCTAATTCTCTCGTTCCCTTGCCTTGGCATAGTATCCTAGTATTACTCTTTGTGTTCTTTACTATTAAAGTCGAAGCTGGTCAAGAGTATACCTTCTCCGTCTCTGTGATTGTCTACAACAATTGGAACTCACCTACCTCCATCCTGACAGAAGACCTGACCATCAGAGTTCCATGGAGGCAATCATGGAGATGCTCCAGGCACAGAAGAGTGCACAGGAGCGCATGGAGGAACACCAACATCTGGTCAGCGCCGAGTTGGTTCGGCTGGGCGGGATCGTCAGCGCGTCGCAAGAGACGGCGCAGTCGGTGCTCAGCACAGCCCGGCAGGCACAAGTCGAGGTGGCGGGGGTAAGGACGACGGTGGGTGAGACGGCGGCAGGAGAGGCGGCGTTCAACACCACGTTCAACACCGAGGAGAGTCGGGGAGCTCTTGGGCACCAGGATCGGAACCAGGAGCCACGGCTACCCGCACCAGGCCGCTACGCGGGAGCACCGGAGGGATGCAGGGAGTTCATCACCCAGTGCTCACTCGTGTTCCAGCTGCAGCCACGCTCATTCCCCTCTTCCAGAGCACAAGTCGCATATATTATCACCCTCCTCACCGGTCAAGCACTCTCCTGGGCTACGGCCGAATTAGAGAGCGGTTCGCCTCTCTGCGACTGTGTGGACGACTTCACCAGGGAGTTGAGAAGGGTATTCGACACTTCCCGAGTACTCTCGGTCTTCGAGGCCGGTGGGCGGCTTCTCGCTTGCCGGCAGGGCTCCCGCACGGTCTCAGAATACGCCATAGAATTTCGGATCGTGGCTCGGGAGGCGGCTTGGCCGGAAATTCCTTGTGTGGTCCTATTTCTCAAGGGACTCTCCGCACGGATGCGAGACGAGTTCTCCGTGCGTGAGATCCCTGAGCAGCTGGAAACGCTCATCAACACCGCCATACGGATGGACAACCGACATCGGGAGAGAGAGAGGGAGCGTGAAGATACTACCCAGGTACGTGTCCTTTCTCCTCCCGTTGTTGACATCTTCCCGCATTACACGAGTGGGCCACTGGGTGATGAATCCATGCAGCTTGGGGCGCTGCCGCTCTCAGACGACGAGCGGCGGCGCTTCATCGAGGAGCGACGCTGCTTCCGGTGCGGCCGCACCGGTCATCGTTTCGGCAGCTGTCGGGAACAGGCTGGCTCAACTCGGCGCCAGTCGGGAAGGGGAGGTGCTCCGCCGGGCCTCGAGAGGGCGCCAGCAGGTGGGCTCACCCCAGCACTACCATCTGACTCACGTACATTTCTGGAGGTGGCGGTTAACTGTGGGGGTAACGTTAGGGGAACGAAGGCTCTCATTGACTCAGGGGCAGCGGGCAATTTCATTCACTTGGGGTTGGTGAGAGAATGGGGAATCCCGGTAGAAGAGTTGGGGGTTCCCATTCCTGTCTACGCCCTGGACGGTCAGCCCCTGGGCAGTGGGAGCGTCACACAACGTACTGTTCCTATGCACATCCGGGTGGCGGGTGGGGAGTGGGAGTGGGTTCAATTATTTGTTATTGTCTCCCCCTATTCTGTTATGGTGTTGGGTCATCCCTGGTTGTCTTCATGTGTACGGAATATTAATTGGAGCACGGGCAAGCTCTCAACGGAGGTCGACGTGAAGTCGGTCGTCGGCGAGAGTTTGTCCACTCCCTTGTCTCCCTTCCCCTCTTCTCTTTTTTCTCCTTCTTCTCTCTCCAGGGTGGTGGGGAGCGTCGCAGATTCTGTTCCACCCTCTAATCCCGATTTGATAGGGGTTCCTGAGATCTATTGGGACCTGGCGGACGTTTTTAGCAAGACGCGTGCTAAAGCACTACCGCCTCATAGATCATACGACTGTCCCATTAATCTTCTACCCGGTACCTCCCCGCCTCGCGGGCGAATGTTCTCTCTCTCACGCCCCGAGACCTTGGCCATGAACACCTACATTGAGGAGGCATTGCTTGCGGGGCACATACGTCCTTCCACATCCCCGGCCGGCGCTGGTTTCTTCTTTGTTGACAAAAAAGATGGGGATCAGCGCCCGTGCATTGATTATAGGGGATTGAATGACGTTTCCATCAAGAACCGATATCCTTTACCTCTCATGGACACGGCCTTTGAGTGGGGCACAGGTCTTTTCTAAACTTGACTTACGTAATGCATACAATCTGGTCAGGATTAGAGAAGGAGACGAGTGGAAGACTGCATTTAATACAACCAATGGTCACTATGAGTATTTGGTCATGCCCTTTGGTTTGGCTAATGCTCCGGCAGTCTTCCAAGCCCTGGTTAACGACGTGCTGCGAGACTTGATTGGGGTGTCGGTGTTTGTTTACCTAGATGATATCCTAATTTTTTCTCGCAATATGGTGCAACGCCAACTGCATGTTCGGGAGGTGCTAGACCGTCTCCTCAAGCATCAACTATTCGTTAAGGCTGAGAAGTGTGTGTTTCACAGTGATACCATTTCCTTCCTGGGCTTTGTGTTGACGAAGGGTGATCTACGCATGGATTCGGCCAAGGTGAGTGCAGTCTTGGACTGGCCACGGCCTTCGTCGCTCAAGGGGTTACAACGGTTTTTGGGCTTTGCAAATTTTTACAGGCGCTTTATTCGCAACTTTAGCACCTTAGCCAATCCGTTAACAGCTCTTACTAAGGC
Organism: Notolepis coatsorum; assembly: GCF_963971535.1. Lineage (NCBI taxonomy): Eukaryota > Metazoa > Chordata > Actinopteri > Aulopiformes > Paralepididae > Notolepis > Notolepis coatsorum. The sequence goes on from NC_140175.1 coordinate 106,015,632, forward strand.
CTCTCTCCCTGGCTTTGAATGGTCGCCTAGGGCAGAGTCGGCCTTCTGCGATCTCAAGCGTCGGTTTACATCCGCTCCTGTATTGATCCGCCACGATGCAGAGGTTCCGTTCATTGTGGAGGTGGATGCCTCTGACATCGCTGTGGGGGGGGGGTGCTCTCTCAGAGGTGCTTAAAGGATGGGAAAGTGCACTCGTGTGCTTTTTTTTCTCGCCGTCTGTCATCAGCCGAGCGCAACTACGACATGGGTAATCAGGAGTTGTTGGCTATCAAATTGGCACTGGAGGAATGGAGACATTGGTTGGAAGGGGCGGCACATCCTTTCATTGTTTGGACCGATCATAAGAACTTGGCTTACATCCAAGGGGCTAAACGCCTTTCGATTTACCATCTCCTATAGACCCGGGTCCAAGAATATCAAACCCGACGCGTTATCGCGCCAGTTTGATCTTCCTGGCCGGGAGGAGCAGCCCCATCCCATTATTCCACCGGCCTTGATTTTGGCACCCGTGTCTTGGGGCATAGATAAGGTGGTAAGGTCGGCGCTGACGCGGGAGCCCGATCCTGGCGGGGGCCCTCCGGGGCGGTCGTATGTGCCCAAGGCGGCATGCTCACGTTTGCTGCAGTGGGCACATGCTTCATCCCTCACCAGCCACCGTGGGGCCACCAGGACCCTGGAATTTATCCGTAGGAGGTTCTGGTGGCTGACAGTGGAGGGGGATACGCGTTCCTTTGTGGCGGCCTGCCCGATGTGCGCGCGCAGTAAGACCTCTCGCCGTGCACTGGCAGGTCTCCTCCGGCCACTTCCTATTCCTAAACGGCCCTGGTCGCACATATCCCTGGACTTTATTTCTGACCTCCCCCTTTCGGACGGGTTCACCGCCATTTTGGTGGTGGTGGACCGGTTCTCGAAGGCGGCTCATTTTGTTCCTCTCCCCAAGCTTCCATCGGCCCGGGAGACTGCTGATCTGGTGATACAGCATGTCTTTCGGGTCCACGGGCTTCCGGTGGATATCGTGTCGGACCGGGGTCCTCAGTTTGCTTCCAGGTTCTGGAAGGCGTTTGCCGCCGGTCTCGGCGCCTCCGTCAGCCTTTCGTCTGGGTTTCATCCGCAGTCGAACGGGCAGACGGAGCGCGTCAACCAGGACCTGGAGGGGGTCTTGAGATGTTACGGAGTAGGATGTTGGCATGGGCTGAGTATGCGCATAATACCCTCCTCTCCTCCTCTACCGGTATGTCTCCCTTTCAGTGTCAGTATGGTTTTCAACCTCCTTTGTTTCCCGAGCAGGAGCAGGAGGCGGAGGTGCCCTCGGCCCAGGCACATGTGGCTCGCTGCCGCAGGACGTGGAAGCAAGTCCGGGCGGCGCTGCAGAAGGTTTCGGTTAGTACCCAGCGGCAGGCTAACCGCAAGCGTCGTCCGGCTCCGGTTTACCGTCCTGGGCAGCGGGTTTGGCTTTCCACCCGGGATCTCCCTCTCCGGGTGGAATCCAGGAAGCTGGCTCCTCGCTTTATAGGACCCTTTAAGGTGGTACGTCGGGTGAATCCTGTGGCTTACAGGCTACGGCTTCCGAGTTCTATGAGGGTTCATCCGACGTTTCATGTGTCCCTGTTGAAGCCGTTCCTCTCATCGCCCTTGGCCCCGCCACTGCCTACGGTTCCTCCGCCTCGGTTTATGGGTGGTCAGCCCATTTACACAGTGCAGAGGATACTGGATTGTAGGCGGAGGGGTAGGGGGTTTCAGTTCTTGGTGGATTGGCAGGGGTATGGGATAGAAGAGCGTTCTTGGGTGCCTCAAAGGGATATTTTAGATCCCAGCCTGATCGATGATTTCCGGCGGCTGAATCCCGAGGCCCCCAGGTGAACGTCTGGTGCCGTTCGTCGGGGGAGGGTACTGTTACGATTCTGGTTCTTGACTACGGTCGGGAACCTCCCACCTTCTCTGTCATCTGTCACTTGTTTACTGTCACTTGTTTTCCCTGTCATTTAGTGCTGTCAATTAGGGGTTGGCTCTGATTGGCTGTCACAGGGGTGTGTGTGGAATGTTGGTATTTGGTGGCTATATAACATTCCTTTCCTCTGCTTGTCATTTGTCAGGTCTTCACTATAGGCGTTCGGAGATAACGCGGGCGGTTCCTGTTCTGGACCACCACTAAGCTCCATTATCTAATTCTCTCGTTCCCTTGCCTTGGCATAGTATCCTAGTATTACTCTTTGTGTTCTTTACTATTAAAGTCGAACCTGGTCAAGAGTATACCTTCTCCGTCTCTGTGATTGCCTACAACAATTGGAACTCACCTACCTCCATCCTGACAGTAGAGGCTGCACCCAGCTAAACGTGCCTTCCTGGATTTTGTACATAATACAAGTTCATGTTAAAAGGATGACACAAAAAGCCAGACCGAGGGCTTGTTTCAGTTTTATAATAAACAATCAAACTGAGAATTTTTTTCCTGCCTATTTGTTTGGTGGAAACTTGATCACGAAGTTAAAAAAAAAAAAAAAGTAGTGCCGATGTAGCTAGCTATTTTTGCCATGTTCTTGTAGTGTAGCTTGCTACATTTTTCTGGGGATAGCTTCCATTGTAGTTGAGCTATATTTAATCGAGAGTAACTTGTAGTGTAGCTTGCTACATTTTCCAAGTAGCTTGCCCATCACTGCAAATAAACATCTTGAATCTTGATTCTTGAATCTTATTGTGGTAGGTAGCAGTGTTAATTTAGTCAACACAAATGATGACTAAATATGGTCGTCAACGAAGCTTTTCCCCCTGACGAAAACGAGACGAGACGTCACGTTAATGGAGATCATGTGACTCTAACGTGACGAAATTATTCATGCAATGTCGTGACTAAAAACGACACCACAAAATTTTTTTTGCAAAATAAAATCTTGCTAAACGTTTATTCAACATCAACTTCAACGTCAACACTGTTTACTTGCTACTTGCTAGCTAACAGAAACTTGTTTGCCGACAGGAAAGTAACAAACATAATTGTCCGTGGGGAACCCTTATCCCTGACACATCGTTCCGTGGGTGAATTATTTAATTTTTTTTGTTTTTGTTTTTATTGATCTTTTTCCCCCTCCATTTTCCTCCGATTTTCTCCCATCCCAATGTTAATGACTAAACGAAAAATAGATAAAGGTGACTAAATATGATGAAAACGAAAAAGTATTTGAGACACGACTAAGAATAGCTGACGAAATGAATACTGGTAGGTAGGTTATTTTAGTTTGTAGTGTGTTTCCCCCGCCTTCCCCTCGCCTGCTGGCTCGGTTCACATGGTGGTCCATTAGAGGGGTCCTTTAGGGGCCGTGGCAACAATTACCGTGCGTCAGCAGGGCTTTGTGTTGCATGCCATAATGGGTAATCACAGGCATTTTCATTGAGTCCCTGTGACTGTTTGTAACCAGAGTGTAAAACCTGCGTAATTAAGAGCGTGAGTAAGTATAGAAGTAGTGACATATCCACTTTTGTGGATTGTACTTTTGCACCCAGTTATTTATACGTGTGGCCAGTTGGCATTATTTAACTGATATATTGTTTAATTGTGTTGTATACATTGTTTAACTGTGTGTATACATTATTCTACTGTGTCAAGTAAAGTCAAGAGTTTGATTTGTCACGGCATACAAGGCATACAGTTTGATTGATTGAAAACTTTATTAACAGATTGCAGAATGGGTACAATACAGTACAGCTCAATACACACAATTGTTAAGGGGATGCAGACCAGAGAAAGACTTTCGTCTTGTTTACATCAGGGTCCCCCATTTTCAATTAATCAGGACATACATGACATACAGATAGTCAGTACTGCTACATCTATACATTTATGACATACCAGATTTGCAAATACAGTACTGTTTGTGATACAGAAGGAGTCAAGAAAAGGGAGTATATACATTTGACGTAGAAACTGTACATTGGAGGAGGTTGGGTGGGGTTGTGTGGGGTTGGGTGGGGTTGTGTGGGGGTTGGGTACACTGGGATATTGACAAACATACTGGGTAATTTACATTGGAGGTGGTTGGGGGGGGGAGAAACACTGTATAAACAAGCAAAACTGTACATTGAGGGGGGGGGGGGGGACACTGTACAAACAAGCAAAATTGTACATTGGACTATTGACAAAACCATACTAGGTAAATGACTGTACATTGGAGGGGGTTGGGTTAGGATATTTACAGTGAAATGCGGGTGGTCATGCCCGCAGCGATTGTGCAATAATACAAGTAATAAGAATAAGACATAACAGGTATAATGTACATAAAGTAAAAAAATGCATGGTAAAAGACATGCTAAGGTCCTGCGATAGTGCAATACGGTGTTAAGCTACGGATGAGGCACTGGGTCTTATGTACACTACTATACAATACTATACTATATGTAGCGGGGTGGATAACCTCCGCTTAGTGAGGGTGAGATTATACAAACACCGGATAGCAGGGACACGGAGGAGCTAAGTCCCACCGAACCCCCAACTGTAGTGGCCGCGTTGCTAGGCGTAAGGGGTAGGGATGCAGTAAGCAGGGCATTAGGATTTACTAACCTAGGGACAGGTACAGTAGTCATGCAGAATTTTATAAGGACAAATACTCATCAGTACCCTGTAACCCCCCTTTACAACTGCATCCCGTCTAATAAGCGGCGTACCCCCTCACACCCGGTGAAAGTAGTGATCAAAACAGTCTTCCCCAAATATTACCTTCTTGCTCCGCTGTTGAGAGATTGTGTTAATGCAGAACCCCTTTACATGTGCTGGTAAATTTATCACAAGTATTTCACTGAAGTAAGTACTTTCTTAGTTGAAGTAAATACACACAACACCGTGGATCCAATTATCAGTCTCTCCATTTACTGTTGGAATTGCATGTGGACATGGCAATAGAACAGCACATCACAAGTCCACCTTAATGTGAACGTCCCCTTTAAGGGCAACACAGCAGTAGCCAAACACATACACAGGCTACGTTAATGGTAAACCTTCGCCCTTTGGCGACACAATCATATTTTAGTGCACAACTGTGCTACTGTACTGTACTCACACCTCCCAGTCTGCAAACACTGGTAACACAATACACTCAAAATAAACCAAACCTAAGTGGGGCCCACACTTTAGAAATTATAGTCACTAGAGCTAAGCCGGCATTACCAAAATAATAAACCCTGTTGGAGCGCCCTGTCGTGGCTCGGGAACGTAGTGGCCCAAAACGGGACAGCCCCTTCACTCCGTCCGAGCATGCTACGAAATAAATAGTTAATACTCCGCAGCGCTGTAGGCGCAAAATGTACCTTTACTCGACTCGCCCTTGAATGAGAGTCTATAGTCTGAGTGCTGGTTAGCCCCGCATAGCAATTGTCTGGAGTTATTTGGCTGTAGTTATTTGGCCGTAAAAAGGTCCAGAGAACCTTGAAGTCACAAAGGGGCTATATTCAGTTCTGATGAATCAGAACCGGCCTGCTCTGCGTTGTGTATTATACCTTAAAAGCCCTATGTATTTTCAAAAACCAGCTAAGTGGTTTAAAGCAACGACAAAGAGACGGCGGTTGGAAAAAGGAGTCAGAGAGAAAGTTATTGTAAGGATCCGGTTTTAATGGGATCCCAAAGTTAATAACAAAAGATTTGAATGAAAAACAATGCAATGAAACATCCAAACATGAGACTGTGCCCTCAGCTGGTGTTTCAGACTAAATTCACTACAATTAAAAGCATCTCTCTCGTCTCGTCTCCTCGTTGGTTCGATGGTGCTCGTCTCAACGCATCGCCGTCCTTTTAGTCCAGTAGGGGAAAAAAGCAAGCTCCTGGGTGTGTTGTTTGTTGTTCTGTTCCTCTCTGTCTCTGAACCGCTCACTTTAAAGACTAACTCCTCCCCCAGCATTACGTCAGGAAGGGCGGACCTTTCTATGAGAGAGAGAGCTTCCAATTGGAGGACCAGTGTGGCGGCCGTTTTTAGCCCACCCACACTTTTGATTGGGTGAAACTTGGTAGCAGCCTTTTTTAGCTTATCTACCAGGATATGTCCTTATTAAGGCATAGGTTGGCTCTTAATAGCCTGACGGAAATGCCCTTCTAAAGGCATAGGTTGGCTCTTAATAGCCTGACTGTGTATTGCTGGTTAGAAGATTCTTCAGTGTTTGTTCCTAGTTAAAATATATATTTCTGAAGTTAAGTTTGCCCGCTTGGCAGAAATGTGTCTAAACAAGTGTTTCTCTATTGATTGTTTAAGATTAACAAGACTATACGTGAGGGTAAATGTGTGTCATTCTTTGAGTCATCTTGAAGCCACCTGGCCACCGTCTGTTGGAGGTGTTATTCTCCCCCACCCTTAGAGAGAGGGGGGTAGGTGGGTATTTCCACTCCGCCTGGCGGGTGTTTCTTCCTGTTCCTGATTGTTCTATTGAGGCTGGTTCCCTATAGCCGGCTATAAATCAACATCATATGGTTCAGAATCTATCTTTAACTTGCCAACAGGATCTTGGGCCCTTTGATATGATAATTTACTCTGTCCCCCAAGCCTCTACTATGTGTTTATCTTTGCAGAGAGACAGAGAAAAAGGCTGAGTATCGCCCGTTTTTACAACTATGTGCTGATCCAATCTGTGTCCCCTCCACCCCTTCCTCTCCAGGCGGGGGTTGAAGACACCTCTTGGATTAGAAATGTATGATGCAATGTTACCCTTGTTCACCAACGACTCTGTAGCGGACGACAGCCCTGTACATGTATACATTTTGCTTGGGAAATCCACCACAACCTGTCACCTGTGATACTTAGAAGGGGCTGGTCTGGCGGTCGGCAGGTAGTCGATAGCAATGTTGTGAATGTCCAGTAGAATCCCTCTGGCCCGAATCCTCCTGCCGCTGGTGTGGTAACATTGACTGTGTATTTCATAACTAATATGTGTGAATAATTAGAGAACCATAATGTAAAAGCCAGGTGTACCTTTCAACAGTAAAATGGATTTTCAGTGCTAAAGTAAGGAGCTGATACTGGTGTCACAGACAGCCACTCAACCCCCACTCGTGACTAAAGACTGTATGCAAAAATACCCCACTAGAAACAAAGGAACTGAAAAGTTATACTCAGCACCAGAACAAAGATTAAAGGTCACACCTTACTGTGAGCAGATAGTAGCAGAGACAGCTGGGCTAACAGAGACCAGAGGTCACAGACTTGCTAAAGACAAATGCAATTACATTATACTAGATTAGAATGAAAAACAATATTGGAATAATAACTATATCATATTAATCTATCTGAGGTATTAGATCAAAGAATATTTGAATATCATTTAGAATGTCAAACTGGATATTTAAGTAATAATGCTAGTTCACTCTGGTTGTAAAGCTTGCTAAAACCTAAACCTTAGAACTATAAATTTAGTCTGGGAAAAAGCAGGCTTGTGATACTTAATATAGGAAATCTGGTATTAAAATATAGACAAACTCCACATTGGGTAAATGCTGAATAAATATGTAACTTCTTACATTTAAGGTACAGATTAGAAAAAGATTAGTGTTAAAACTGTCCAGTCATCAAAAAAGTCACATGAAGACCCTCGCTGTAGATACTGGAAGAAGACACAGACGGGGCTGCAGGAACCAGCCCACACACAGACAGGAGATCGATTGGGGACCGCCTCCCAGAAGACCAACCTGATTTTGCGTACCCTAATCACTATACTTGATATGGATAAGCTTACAGCGTTACTTCTTCTGCTCCGGTGCATAATTGGTATTTCACGCGTTTCAACAAGTAGAATGCTCGTGGCCAACACGTCCACTCGCTTCCGTGGATAACGCCGAAGAGACCCCGCACATGTGGCTCCTCCTGCATACCGGTCCTCTTCGCATCTCTCTACCGACTACCAGACCAACGCCAACCAGCTCCCCCTAGTGTTAGTCCTCCACGATGCCCCGCCGGGCCCAAGAGCAAACGGGTCATTGACACAGTTACAATGAACACAGTCAGACACATTCACATGTCTACATTTCCCCCTTCTTTAAACTTGCCAAGTCCCAAGGCAAGTTACACAACCCCCCGTATAGCAGAGTTATTAAATCAGACATCGCATACGCTTACACAGTCCTCAGAAAGACAATGTTGCACAACCCATGTTCACACAGTTAACTCCGACTCCAATCTTATTCGGAGCCCGACACTCGCTTGGCTAAGGCATGCAAACACTGTTCACAAAACACACCTTTTTGTACATAGTCGTGACGATACCTGGCGGGCAAACAACCCCTAGTACTCCTCTGTGGCCGGAGTGGTCCGACCTCCCCTCCTTCAGACCCCGTGTCTGAATCGTCCGTACCCACCGACAGGTTGTCGGCAGCAGGCTCGTCCTCTTGGACTACAGGCAGTTCGCCTGGATCGGCTTCCCCTCCCCTGTCTACTTCGTCTTCACCCTGTGAGTCCGAACCCACCCCTTCCCCAGCGTCAGGCATGGTCCCAGTAACAACACAAGGGGACCTAGGTGGAGTGCGTACTTGGGGAAACGGTTCCCGAGGGAGATAAATGACGGGTGCCTCGTCAGACTCGTAAGAGCTCTGTGAACGTTCATAAGTCCTCCGGGGGACCCGCGCAGCGCGCACGCCCTTCCCTGTCGGAACTGGGAAAGGTACAAGCCTTGAGTTGGTCCCAATGGACAGTCTTCTCCGGACCCCCCCCCCCCCTATGGCCGGACTGTGAAGACAGGCATCCCTTCTTGGTTCTGTGCAAACACCAGATAAGGGGTAGGTTCCCACTTGTCTTGGATCTTATTCCGACCTCTGGGTCGATGGTTCCTCAACAGAACCCAGTCTCCGGCCCTTACCAGCGTGCCTCTGGACTTTCTGTCGTAGATCCGTTTGCATCCCTGAGACGCATGTTTAGCCGTGGCTCCCGCGGCTTCTGCAGCGGCCTTCAGCCGCTCGTGGTGTCCCTGGACCCACTCGTCCAAATTCTCCACATCGTCGTCCAAGGCGTCCTTGCCACCCAGTACGTCCCTGGGCATCCTTGCATCCCTCCCAAAGAGCAGGTAGAAGGGGGCGTACCCCGTCGAGGAATGAACATGACAGTTGTACGTAAGTACAAGTTCGGGCAGGTGTTCCTTCCAGTTCCTCTTCTTGTCCGCGGGTAAACTACGCAACATATCATGCATGGTCTGGTTAAATCGCTCGCATTGGCCGTTTCCCTGTGGGTGGTAAGGAGTGGTACGGCTCTTGGAAATCCCATAAAGTCTACAGAGTTCTTTGATGACACTAGATTCAAAGTTCCGACCCTGGTCGGCATGAAGTCGAGCGGGACAGCCATAGTACACGAACCAATGTCGGATGAGTGCGGCGGCGGTGGTCTTGGCGGTCTGATCTTTGGTCGGGATGGCGATAGTGAATCGGGTGAACATGTCAGCACCAGGACATTCTCGTAGCCGCCCGTCGACATCTCCAGGACGGTAAAGTCCATAGCTAGGATTTCCATGGGCGCGGTGGTGCAGGTCATAGGGGCCTGTGACTTAGAGAACACGTCCCGGGCTAGCGCACACCGTTTACACTGTTGCACCCAGCCGTTCACCTCCGCTGCCATCCCTATCCAGAAGTAACTTCGCCTCATCAGGTCTATGGTCCCATGTTTGCCAAAGTGTCATCAATCGCTGGAACGTTGCCGGCGCATTACACAGCCCGAATGGCATGCGGGTCCACTGGTAAAGGCTGAAGGGCGTAGTGACGGCAGTCTTTTCCTGATCTTCCTCTTTCACCGCCACTTGGAAGTAGCCGGCCGTGAGGTCGAGTGACGAAAATACCTTAGCCTGTCCGAGGGCGTCTAGGGACTCCTCTATTCGGGGTAGAGGGTAAGCATCTTGGTGCGTCGCATTGTTCAGTCGACGGTAGTAGCCGTCCTTCTTGATCACTATCACCGCCGGTGACGCCCATGGGCTACAGCTCTCCACCAGAATGCCCTGAGCCACCAGATCTTGCACGTGTTGTTTCACCTCTTGGAAGATGTGGGGAGGTATCCTACGGTGCCTCTGTTTGATGGGGGGTGCGTCTCCAGTGGGGATGTAGTGGGTGATCGTGGTGGTGTAACCATAATCTCCGTCGTCCACGGAGAACACAGCCTTGTGTTTCTCCAATACCTGATTCAGTCGGTTCACTTGCCCCTGGTTGAGGTCCTGGAGGTTCGCTTGTATGGGTACCGATAATCGTCTGGTCTTCCCGTCTGAGGTGTCGGGGCCCGTGTTGTCCCCGGCGCCAATCACAGTCACCCTCAATCCTCCGGCGACTTCCTCTACGATCACCCTCTCCTTAGGTAGCACTTGACGAGGTCGGTATAGTTACGCCAGTCTGGACCGGGGCAGGAGCACGATAGCTGTATCGGTAGGGTTTAACAGCCGCACGGGTACTCTCCCATTCATGGCGTGGGTCACTACATTGGCCACTAGTAGGCCGGGCAGTAGGTTGGCACTCGGAGTGGGTACAACTAGGCGTTGTATCCTCGCCAAAGTCCCACAGCGACCTTGGACGATCACCTCACTGTGTGGGGGAACGAATACCGGGTCTCTGCCGGCCACCTTCACGTATCCCATTTTTCCCAGGGCGTTGCAACCCTGCTCCTCTTGGGCGACTGCAGCGACGACGTTGTGCTTCCGGTGTCGGAACGATGGCGGCCCGTCTGGCGTATTCCATCTACTCCGGCGAAGAGGGCGTATACTCCACTGAGTATATTCATCCGGTGTCGGAACGGTGGCGGCCCGTCTGGCGTATCCCATCTACTCCGGCGAAGAGGGCGTATACTCCACTGAGTATATTCATCCCCAGAAGGCCAGGGACCTTGTTCCCCGCCGAGCTGCTGTGGGGGTCATCCCTCACTACGAACACACACTTTCCGGGAAACTTCATCCCCAGACATTCCACGTCTGCGAAGAGGCGCCCAACCAGTGGTATCTCTAGGCCGTTAGCGGCCATCAGGGTGACCCAAGTGGTGGAGGACAGCCTCTCTCTCTTAAACTGCTGCTTGAAGTGTGTTTCCGTCATGGTGGTCACTTCGGACCCGGTGTCTAGGAGACAGCAAGTCTTGACGCCGTCTATTTGAACATCTAGGGCAGGGGTTCCCAAACTTTTCAGGCCACGACCCACAAAATAAAGCGTCAGAGAGCCGCAACCCAATGCACATCGTCAGGAATTCTTTTGCCAGGCAACCGATTTTTTAAGGCAAATATCACTTCAATCCTATTTTTTTCAGCAGACAGGCGATACAGCAAGGTCACAATGAGGAAAAAACATGACTTCTACTGGTGTATCAATCATTTGTAATATACATTTATTTATCAATACATGAATTGATCAATAACCTACGTATATGATTAGCATGCTATTTGTTAGTTATTAATTAACTAAGTTAGTTATTCATTTATATGTGCTATTTATGAGAGGGCTAACTTTTAGCAAAATAATAATGATAATAATAATAGCCTCATTAAAATACTATTGTTGCTTCGGTTGTTTTCAGCGTTTTATGTGCATAATCTGTTATTTAGTTTTAAATGTTCGTTGAAATAAGTAGATTTTTCGTTTTTGTTTATTTATTAAGTTAATATAAAATCGTATAGTCACATTTTAGAATGTGTAAATGCATGCTTTTAATGTTTTTTAAGTGGCGAGTGACTTTTTTTTGTGTTGCCGTCGCTCCCCTTCCGTCTGCTTTGGGATAGGAGCGGAGGTGGTTGAAACGCGCAAACGTCACGCGCACTAATAAGCATTGGAGGCTATTAACAGTTTCACTATTAACAAGTTTCACCTGAAGAAGGCAAACACCAAAACATTGGTGACAATAAACAGCAAAGAGGAGACAAATGAGGCCATGGTTACACTGGGGAAAACAGCAACGTTTTTGTTGCTGAATTATTACGTTTGCATGTCCAAGTTAAAAAGAAACGCCGTTTTGGCAGGAAAACGCGTTGTCCTAGTGGCAAGGCTGAAAAGGTGTTTTCGTTTTGGAAACTTGCCAAAACTTGCCGACAATGGTGCCATGTAATCTGCGCGAGCCGGATACGGAGCCGTTCTGCCCAATGCCCATGCGCAGTAGAGACCGACGCCAAATTCTCCCCCTCCCAGACCCACCCAGGGCCGCCTCAGGGGGTGTGCGAGCAGTGCGGTCGCACAGGGCCTCGCGGGAAGGGGGGCCTCGCAAAAAAAAAAAAAATTTTTTTTTTTTTTTTTTTTTTTTTTTTTTTGCGAGGCCCCCCTTCCCGCGAGGCCCTTTTTCATCACAGACCTAAAATCTAGTTTTGCTTATATGCTTATATATTTCACATTAGACACGTTTGTAGAATGTGTCTGACTTGTTCCTGGGTCTGCAGACATACTCACTATTGGAGCTCAGCCTCTGGGGTTCTGCAGCAGACATACTATTGGTTTCAACGAAGGGAGTGGTTTTACTTACATCATGTGTAGTACGCCGGCGTGAGTCAGCTGCGTTTGACTATTTCGCGCGTGCAGCTTTTGACTATTATGCTTAGTTATGCCATCCAAGACGAAGAAAGAGGTCGGTCATTATCAGTCGGTCGGTCACCAAGGAACGTTGACGAAAGGCCTCTCGCTAGCGGGACAAATGGCCGGAGCCTTGTCATGGTATAGCCATGATGATGTCGGCTAGTAGCTAGCTTAGCTAAAGGCTAACTAGCGTTAGCTAACCTAGAGACAGTGCATACAGCCAAGATGAAGAGGATGGTCGTTTGGCAGATGAACTTCGTCAACTCCACGCGGTTGTCTCCATCCTCTTGGACGTTTGGTGAGTTTTTAACCTATTCTATTAACTCTATTCTATTCCCGCCGTGGACATCTCTCTCTCTCTCTCTCTCTCTCTCTGGAGCTAAACTGGCCGACTAGCTGTTGTAGTACTACTAGTAGCTAACGGTGTGTGACCTGGTGTCAGCACCTGTATGTAGCCGCATAGCTTGCTTCTGCGTTAGCTAATGGTTAGCGATAGCCTGGTTGAGCTAACTGTTAGCCAGTTAGCTGTTTAGCTACGACGTTAGCTGCCGGCTGCGCTCGGCTGGGAACGTTCGTTTGATGCTATCAGTTAGCCTTGAGTTAGCTGTTAGCTTGTGCTACGACCATTGACATTAGCCGTGAGAATAGCAGGGGGTTATTTTTGTCCCGCCAGCGAGAGGCCTTTCGTCAACGTGGAGACCTGTGTTGCGGCCTTTCGCCCTGCGTTCCTTGGTGCAGGTAAGATTAATGAAAATCATGACATTACCCCACTCTTCCTTCCTTCCCCTCCCGAATGTTTTGTTAATAACGATGTTTTTTTCCAGGCAAAACATATGTTACTTCACAACATTTGGAGATACGACATGTGCTGTGTGTGAATTCATTGTCTTGGTCGTTTGTGTAGCTTGGGTAGCGTTGGGCCGTTGGCCAAAGCTGTGTGTGGCCTGGTGTCAGTAGCCTACCTGGCTAGCCTTTAGCTGTCGGCCATTGGCTCCTTGCTGCTTTGTTTTCTCTGGTATAGACCCTCTTCTCTTTGGATTTAAGTGTTGATCTTTGTCCTTTTGGATCTATGTATATTCATGTTGCCTTTGTGAAGTTATCTTTTCCTTCTGTTTTGTTCTTTCATTAAAAGTTGAATATCCTTTAGGGGGTCATCTTTGCTTATCTCTCTCATACATGCTCTCTCTCTAACACACATGCTCTCTCTCTCTCTCTCTCTCTCTTTCTAACACACACAGTCTGCCTATGGCGGCCTTTCTCGATGGCTAGGCTGTGCTCGCTGAGTCTGTACCTAGTCAAGGATCTTCAGTCACAGTGCTCAGGTATTCTGCCACTGTGTACTCTCTGTTTAGGGCCAAATAGCATTTCAATTTCTTTCCAATGTGTCTCTCTCTCTGTACACTGTATATTGACTGTAGAACGGGAGCTCTCTCTCTTGCTATATGTTGACTGTATCATGCCCAGCCTCGGGCAGCGCTATTATTTACGAATATGTTGACTGTATAAAAAAAAAAAAAAAATTATATAATTTTTTTATTTTCATTTTTTTTACCTTTTGGGGGGGGGTGGGGGGGGGGGGGGGGGGTGGGGGCTCGCGTTTAAATCTCGCACAGGGTCTAGCATTTCTCCCAGGCGGCCCTGGACCCACCCATGTCATGTCAACAAACCCTTACCACGCAAGAGTCAACTGCATGAGCAGTTCAGAGCTCCTCTTTCAACATAACAAGCATTAAACAAAATGGCCCAGTCATCTATTCACTTTTGTTTAATACATGAGGCGTTGTCTAATGTTATCTAGCTACTGATAGCTCCTGATATCAATGTCTGATATCATCAGTTTGGTGCTGGCTGGCTAGGTTAGCTACCTAGCTAACGTTACTTTCAGACCCTGTTAGCTGCGGCTACCAACGTGTTGTCAAGTTATTGTTATAAGCAGCCCAGTCCAAGCTTCAACAGTCTGCATTCCCTTTTGTTAAATAACGTTTACATCCATTCATTCTGCTAGCATTAACGTTACCACGCTGCTAGCCACAATGCTATACTGTTATACTGGCATATCCCAATCACGTTAGCACGTAAGCTAACAAAATCTGCGATATTTTTGTGAGACTAAACTCCGCTCCTGGTGGTCAATTGTGTTGATGTTAGTTTTGTTTCATCAACAAATCATCAACAAATGAGGCAGAACACACAGTGAATGTATCCGTTTTTGTTTATTGCACTTTATTTCTTGCTGAAAAATAAATGCTATGTGGCTAAATGGCTGTTGCAAGGTATTTTGAGCAGGATGTGGAGTGACTCATTCAACCTTTCTGATTGGTTGGAAATGGCCTTCATGTTTGAACTACATCGCCGCCTACTGCTTTGGCATTGTACTACATGTATATCGTAGACGAGACAAAACAACGTCTAACTTAACTCTTACTTGCCTGCCAATACGCAGCGTTCTGAAAAGCGAATGAAACTAAACGAAAATGGCCCTAGTGTAACCGCAGCCTTCTTTATCGTTTTCAGTACGTTCTGTCAGTCTGCACCTCTTTTTGGGTGTGCTCTAGCGGCCCGCCTGATCTCAAACCTACCGAAGTCGGCCCATGTCACCCCACTTCGTAGGGACCTTCTTAGAACCACTCCCGCCTACCTCCGGTCAATGGTCTCCAACTACACACCCTCAAGACCCCTACGCTCTGCATCTTCTGGCCGCCTCAGACCTACTCCTATCCGAGCTCCGGGAGGGTCATCAAGGAGAAGCCGCCTATTCTCAGTCCTTGCCCCACAATGGTGGAATGAACTACCCACCCCAGTTAGGACAGCCGAAACCTGTCCAATCTTTCGCGGTCGACTAAAGACGCACTTCTGCAACCATTATCTGAAAAAACAAAAAATAAAAAATAAAGATATCTAACGCTAACTAACCTTACTGTCATGCACTTGTCCTAATAAACTAACCTACACTGTAGCACTCAACACTTTGATGAACATTGTTACTCAGATGATTCCCTTCCTGATGACTTGTCGTACAGAACTTGTAAGTCGCTTTGGATAAAAGCGTCAGCTAAATGACTAAATGTAAATGTAAATGTTGTGCTATTAACATACACAATAACTACACACAATAACAAAAACAACACAATAACCAAACAACCATGAAATGAATATAGGCCCTACATATAGATGCAAAACGTGTAGGCCTATGTACTTCAGAAAATGAACTATTTAAAAGCATCACAGTAGTTTGCTATATATATAAAGAGATTATTATCACTCAGACTGCAGACTGATTGTCACAGATTCAATATTATTTTATCATTCATCATGCTGCATATTTATTGCGTGGACATGTCACTAACAAAGTGTGATGCCATGCTGTCACGCAGTCTCTGTCACTCCTCCTCTCCTGTGGTGCGTTTATGGACGCCTGCCTCACACCTGAATGAGAATGAGAAAGTATAACAACGATGTTATGGTTCTGACCGTTTCCCCCCTGCTCACAGCCATTATATTATATAGGAGGTGGTTGAAACATGCAAACGTTACGCACTAATAAGCATTGGATGCTTTTAACACGCACAATAACTACACAAAATAACACAATAATCAAACAACCATCAAATTAATACATATAGCGCGTTTAATTTAGTATAGGCGCCGCTAATGTTCAACTCACCTAATGAGATGGATGAGCTTGCTTGGAGCACAAAGAGTCCAGTCTGGGCTTGATTTGGGAGACAGCGACTCTGAGATCATCCTCCACATTCAGACGTGATCTGTACTTGTTTTTTATATAGGTCAGTGCAGAGAATGTTTTTTCGCATAGGTATGTCGATCCAAATGGCGACAATACATCCATTGCGGCATTGGATAGCTGTGCGTATTCCCCCTCAACGGATATCCAGAACTCAGCCAGCGGCTTGGACTGAAACTCCGTCTTTAAGGTTCGGTCGCTTGACAGTTCAACAAGCGCGTCCTCCAGGTCGGATGGCAGGTGTGATGCTGTTGTTACTGTGAATGGGGATCTTATCCAGTCATGCTGTTCTGGTGCTGTTTCCTCTGGGAAATACTTTTTAAATCGTTCAAGAAGGGCTTTGAGGTGACTGGTTAAGGACATCTTCATTGTGTTCACACTGAGTTAATTTTCCTCCATAAACTCATCCAGCTCTGGAAACATATATCAATCCTGCCCATTTCTACCCGTCCAATCCAATGCTTGAGTTTCCTCATGAGCGATAGTATTTTGTCATTGAGCGACAGGACGCTTGTATTTTCACCCTGTAGTGAGAGATTAAGTCCATTCATTTTATCAAATATGCCAGACAGATAGGCTAGCCTTGTTATCCAGCCAGGATCGGAGAGGTGGGCAGCGAGCTGGGGAGCATTCTCCGCCAGAAACAAGCGCACCTCATCCCGCAGCTCAAAGCCACTGAACCTCAGTATGGAACAGCAGGCCTTCATGCTCAGAGTCAATTTCATTGCAGAGAGATGCAAACAGCCTAGTGTTGAGTGGACAAGATTTTATATAGTTGACTATTTTTATGGCTGTGTCAAGAACACCTTTAACCCTTGTGGCTTCCTAAGGATTTTGACACTCACTGGGCTTAAAGGGGAACTCCACTTTTTTTGGAAATTAGCTTATTTAACATCTTCCCTGGAGTTAGACAAGAAGATGCATACCTTTTTTGTCTCTGTGCGTGCATTTTAGCTTTGGGAATAGACGCTCCGTTAGCATAGCTTAGCTTCATCACTGGAAGTGAGGCAGGACAGTAGCCTTACAGTGCCTTACAGTGTATTGCAAGGTCTGACATTGACCAAACTTGATATGCATGACCTTGGTGGGCTCTAGGTCAACTCCTGAAAAGGGGGTCAATGTCAGACCTTGCAATCAAAAGTTAGGGGGCGCACTGAAATTATGGCAAGGGTTATTAGCCCCCTAACTTTTGATTGCAAAGTCTGACATTGACCCCCTTTTCAGGAGTTGACCTAGAGCCCACCAAGGTCATGCATATCAAGTTTGGTCAATGTCAGACCTTGCAATACACTGTAAGGCACTGTAAGGCTACTGTCCTGCCTCACTTCCAGTGATGAAGCTAAGCTATGCTAACGGAGCGTCTATTCCCAAAGCTAAAATGCACGCACAGAGACAAAAAAGGTATGCATCTTCTTGTCTAACTCCAGGGAAGATGTTAAATAAGCTAATTTCCAAAAAAAGTGGAGTTCCCCTTTAAGAGATGAAATGATACATCATGTTTAAAGCCATATAATTTTAACTGTTTACTATTTAAAAAAAATATGTTGTTATGGTTTGTTACCAACCCCAACAGCACGGCACAGACAGGTAGTTCAGAGTTAGCCAAAAACCAGGGCATATTTATTTCCAAAATAACAGGGAATAGAAGAAATAACAAAAAGCACAAGTGGGGAATGTTCTTGGCAGAGTAGCGTGTGGTTCTGCAGCTCGTCTCGGTGCAGAGACGGCACAGTGGCGTTGCGCCTCTGACTCTGCGGCTCTGCAGCTACTCGAAGATCCAACTCGGGGAGGAACGGAGAGAGAGAGAGTTGTCAACAAACAAGCCAACGGAATACAAGGCAGTCCAGTCCTCCTTAGCTGAGTCCAGTATAAACACAAGTGACTTAATCTTCAGTGTTACCAACACACAAGTTTAGCTGAGTCCAGTACAAACAAAAACGGCAAATCTTCAGTGTTACCCAAACACACAAAAACAGAAAGGTCCAGAGTCAGGAAGATGCGAAGAAAAACAGAGTATCCAAAAAGTACGTTCCAAACTCACCAAGGCGCAATTGCGCAAAGCGGGCAACGAGGCACAGATCCAACGGATGACAGAGAAAAGCAACAGCGGCGACTTCCATAGACGTCCTGGAGAAAAACAGACGAGGTACAACACGGGAGGGAACAAGCAGCAGCCAGTGGTAATCCAAAACGACCCGACACAGAACGTTAGGAACACCAGAGTATATAAAGGGCTCCACCGAGCTGATTAGAACTCACTTCAGGTGCGCGAAGGTAATTGGTACCTTGAAGCGTGCGGAATCGGACCAATCCTCACAGTACCCCCCCCTCCACGGGAGCCACCCGGCCTCGGCTTGCCCGGATGGGACCGATGGAAGTCGGTGATCAGGGCGGGATCCATGATGAGCTGGCGGGAGACCCAGCCCTGTTCCTCCGGACCGTATCCCTCCCAGTCCACCAGGTACTGGAACCCCCGTCCCCGCCGTCGGACGTCCATGAGCTGACGGACCTTCCACTGAGGGTGTCCGTCCACCATCTCGGGAGGAGGCGGATCTGGAGCAGGAGGCATCAGGGGACTGAGAGAGACAGGTTTAACCCGGGACACATGGAAAACGGGATGAATGCGCATGGACGCAGGAAGCTTAAGACTCACCGCCGCGGGACTGAGCACCTTCTAGATCTCAAAAGGGCAGACGAACCGGGGGTCAAGCTTCCTGGCCGAGGATCGAAGTGGAAGATCCTTGGCGGACAACCATACCCTCTGCCCAGGGTGGTACGTCGGCGCAGGGATCCGGCGTCGGTCAGCTCCCCGACTGGCGCGCTCCGATGCCCGGAGCAGCGCAGTCCTGGTGATCTCCCAGACCTGACGACACCGGTCGAGATGATCCTGCACGGAGGGAACTGCCACTTCCGACTCCTGTGCAGGGAAAAGAGGGGGTTGGTAGCCCAGGGATACCTCAAATGGCGAGGGGCCGGTGGCGGAACTGACCAGGGAGTTGATGGCGTACTCGACCCAGGGGAGGAACCGGCTCCAGGAAGCGGGTCTCTCGGCGGCAACACAACGGAGAGCAGACTCCACGCTCTGGTTCATCCTCTCTGTTTGTCCGTTAGTCTGGGGATGATAACCAGACGAAAGACTGACAGTTGCCCCCAATCCCTTGCAAAAGGCCCGCCATACCTGGGAAGTGAACTGGGGACCTCGGTCCGAGACGACGTCCTGGGGGAAACCATGGAGGCGGAACACGTGGCTTGTCAGGAGGTCCGCTGTCTCGGAAGCCGAGGGAAGCTTGGGAAGGGCCACGAGGTGAACCCCCTTGCTGAACCGATCCACCACAGTCAGAAGGCACGTGTTCCCCTGGGACGAAGGAAGACCCGTGACGAAGTCCAACACCACATGGGACCAAGGGCGGCTCGGAATGGGAAGTGGCTGTAATAGCCCGGAGGGTGCCTGGTGGGAAGCCTTGCTGCAGGCGCAGACCGCGCAGGCCAGAACAAACTCCTTGACGTCGTTCCTCATGGTCCGCCACCAGAATCGACGAGCCAGGAAGGAGAAAGTGCGATGAACGCCGGGGTGGCAGGCAAACCGGCTGGTATGGCCCCACTGGAGAACCCGGGACCGGACTGAGTCGGGGACAAAGTGAGGAGGACAGGACAGGTGCGTTGAGTGATGTCAGCCAGGCGGTGCTGATCCAGCGCGAAAATCTCCAAGGGCCTCTCGAGGTCCTCAAGTGGAATGTTGGCCTGGGTGGCAAACTCAACGTCCAGGAAACTCTCATCAGCACCCGAGTCAATGAGTGCCTCCACCGTCGCCCGTTGGTCCGCCCAGGCTAGGGTGACGCTCGTCAGACGGTTAGGTGGTGCACGGGTGTGGGAACAGGAAAAACGGCTCACCAGGATCTCCCGGGGTCCCGGCGAGCCTGGTCTTTTGGCCGGGTAGGGCAATTGGAGATACGGTGTCCATCCCGGCCGCAGTAGAGGCAAAGGCCGGACCTGAGCCTGGACTCCCATTCAGCCTGGCTAAGGTGTGTGCGTCCCGTCCCAGCTGCATGGGTTCCTCCTCGGTCACAGACCGGGAGGGGAAAGGACCACCAGTCGCGGAGGGAGCAGGACGGACAGCAGTACTGTCACGAGTACGGGGGGTCTGGGGAACGTCTGGGGGTCCCAGTCGGGCTCTCTCACGCCTTCTCTCCCGGAGGCGTCCGTCGATGCGAATAGCGAGGCTGATTAGGCCCTCGAGAGAATCGGGCTCCTCTCGGGTCGCGAGCTGGTCCCATACTGCGTCGTTGAGCCCCCTCAGGAAGGTGAGATGAAGCGCCCGATCGTTCCAACCTCTCTCGGTTGCGGCCAGTCTGAACTCCAGCGCGTAGTCGGTGACACTGCCACTGCCCTGCCGGAAGGTGCCCAACCGAGCTCCTGGGTCCTGGCCACGAGCTGGGTGGTGGAAAACCCTTCGGAGCTCTGCCACGAAGTCTGGGTAGGAGAAACAAAAATCAGCCCTCATAGACCAGGAAGCAGTAACCCACTGTGCTGCTCGGCCTGTGAGCAGGTTAGTCATGTAAGCTACTCGGGCTCCCTCTGACGTAAATCGGCTGGGTTGATGAAGGAAAACCAACTCACATTGCATGATGAATGTGACACAATCCTCGAAGTTACCGTCGAAAAAACGTGGTTCGGAGAGACGGGGCTCCCGAGGTGCGAGGTCGGGAGGTGCGGGGTCTGTCGCGGCTGCGGGTGGTGATCTGGCTGGGACTCCTGGGACAGGTGGGGTTAAAAGCAGGGTGTTAAATGCTGCACTGAGAGCCTGTAGCTGGTGCAGAATATCAGCCTGCTGATTACCCTGGGTTGTCTGCTGGGTGGCCAGAGTGTTAAGAGACTCCTGAATAGGCTGGACCTGGGCCCGGAGGTCCTACTCGATCTGGACCGCCAACGCTGCCCTAACTCTGTCTGTGTCGGCTGGGGTCGACATGGTCGGGTCGTAATGTTATGGTTTGTTACCAACCCCAACAGCACGGCACAGACAGGTAGTTCAGAGTTAGCCAAAAACCAGGGCGTATTTATTTCCAAAATAACAGGGAATAGAAGAAACAACAAAAAGCACAAGTGGGGAATGTTCTTGGCAGAGTAGCCTGCGGCTCTGCAGCTCGTCTCGGTGCAGAGACGGCACAGTGGCGTTGCACCTCTGACTCTGCGGCTCTGCAGCTACTCGAAGATCCAACTCTGGGAGGAACGGAGAGAGAGAGTTGTCAACAAACAAGCCAACGGAATACAAGGCAGTCCAGTCCTCCTTAGCTGAGTCCAGTATAAACACAAGTGACTTAATCTTCAGTGTTACCAACACACAAGTTTAGCTGAGTCCAGTACAAACAAAAACGGCAAATCTTCAGTGTTACCCAAACACACAAAAACAGAAAGGTCCCGAGTCAGGAAGATGCGAAGAAAAACAGAGTATCCAAAAAGTATGTTCCAAACTCACCAAGGCGCAATTGCGCAAAGCGGGCAACGAGGCACAGATCCAACGGATGACAGAGAAAAGCAACAGCGGCGACTTCCATAGACGTCCTGGAGAAAAACAGATGAGGTACAACACGGGAGGGAACAAGCAGCAGCCAGTGGTAATCCAAAACGACCCGACACAGAACGTTAGGAACACCAGAGTATATAAAGGGCTCCACCGAGCTGATTAGAACTCACTTCAGGTGCGCGAAGGTAATTGGTAATTTTTCCCCCATGATTAACATTAATAGCCCAATCTCAAGATATCTGTAACAAATTACAAATATTTCCGAATTTTAACCACTTATATTTGTGTTAGTTTGATACCAAGTCTGTTTTTATTGAAAAAAATTCATATTCATATCCATATTCATCATATTTCTATACATTTTAGACACCATATTACAGCGTGTGAAAAATGGACAAAATTCCTGTGAATAAGAATCTGCCATTATAAAAAAGAAAGGTTGACTATTTCGGTCAGAAATAGCGGTCAGAAATAGCCGTTAGTAAGCGTTAGTAAGCACCGGTTAGTACTAATCTATTACTAAAAGGTATGTATTGTTTTTTTTTAATGCCTGGTGTAATTATTCTGTTTATTTATCGATATATGATGTGAAAATTAGAGATAAAAAAAAAAAATAATTAGACTTGCGGTTTTATGGCGGTTTTATTGCGGTTTTATTAACATGGAAGTGGATGGGATGAAAAGTGACGCTAGGGATATGGGAGGTACCCTATATGACTAACTTTTTTTTTAGAGCGTTTCAAATCATAATCTTTTGACATAATGAAAATATATGTAAAATGAAGATATGGCCCCAATTTCATGAAATAATAATAAACACAGACACCGCTGTGCTCACACACAAAGTCAAGAAAGTAGAAAAGTAGTAGAAATCATGACCAGGAAGCCACAAGGGTTAAGCTCTGCATCGAGCGTTTTGCCCGCAAGAGCTTCTCTGTGAATGATACAGTGTGTGAACTTCACGTGAGGTGCCACTTGCAAGACTCTGGCTTTCAGTCCTTTATTTTCCACCACCATTGCCCCAGCACCGTCGGTACACACACCAACACACTCCTTTCAAGACAGTCCCTCCTCTTTCAGTTTCTCATCCAGTTTTAGGAAAACATCCTCACCTGTGCACATTCCCTCCAGTGCAGTGCACATAAGCATGTCCTCCTCCAGCTTCCCATCAAATGTGTACCTCACAAATACAAGCAGCTGGGCACAGTTCAAGATATCTGTAGATTCGTCTAGTTGCAAAGCATATTTGCCTTGCTTCACTCTGTCAATAAGCTGACACTTGATGTCCTGGGCCATATCTGTGATGCGCCGGGCAATTGTGCCTTTCGAGAGCGGCACTGATTAAATTTCATGAGCCAGTTTATCCCCATGCATATTCCGACTCAAAGCTATAGCAGCGGGTTTGATGAGAGTTTCCCCGATTGTGTGTGGCTTTTTTGCCCGAGCAATTAAATATGCCACCTCATATGAGGCCTTTTGCGGTTTCGCAGGGATTGATGTTTGTGTATATATCACCTTTTTTCGGCGGAAAAAATCAACGCGTTTCTCAGCGAGGGAGGGGTACTTTGTTTTTAAATGCTGTATCATTTTTACAGGCTTTAAGCTTTCATTTGCAAGGATGTCGGCACACACGACACATTGAGGATGTTGCACCTCGTTTACAACATTACATGTGAATCCATATTAGATATATTCTTCACGATATTTTCGACTAGTCTTGGGCGAGGTAGGCTGGTCCAACTTTGGGTGGGTGCTTCTTTGTGTCGGACTCGGCCCTGGTCCCACATCATCCACATGGCTACTTTGACTATCACCTCCTCCCAATCCCGTGTCAGTTGATGGCCTTTCTGGCGGTGGAACTGCTTCTCGACTCTCCTCCGCTGGCTTCTCTGCTTCTCTGGTTTTGGCCGCTTTTTAACCAACGTTTCATTTTGAATTTGAGCTAGCTAGCGACAAGTATACATTTGCCAATCTCCGACCGTAATTCAAATAACCACAGTGTGTGTCGCTAGTGTCGCGCCGTACCTGTCACGTGCATTGTGTATACGGACCATGGAAATTCATAGGCTGAATATTATTTATTATCAGCATTTTAGATATATTATTTTACATTTCAAGAGCATATTTTTTTAGCAGTAATGTATTTTAAAATATAAAAAAAATATATTTTTTTTGAAAATTCTGGAACATTCTGGAAATCATCTCGCGACCCCCCCCCCCTGTGGCTGCTCGCGACCCCGACTTTGGGAACCCCTGATCTAGGGTGTAGCAACACCCGTATATATCTTCGGGCTCTAGGCCCGCCGCTGCAGGGTTGGCTGCTCCGCCTACTACGGCGTCGACTGCGCCTCGTGGTTCGGGTGCGATGGCATGGGCGGGGCGTGGTCCGCCGGTCTGGAGTGGACATTCCCGACTAATATGTCCCGGCTGTTGACAGGCGTAACCGATCAGTCTCCCATCCTCGCTCCGGCGGTGTAGTCTACGTGGTGTAGGGGGCAAGTCTCCTCGCCGTCCGCATCCGGCGGAGCCTCCTTGTGGCAAGCCCCTCTCTTGCTGCAAGGCCCGGAGTAACTGCTTCTGGCCAGCGACCAGCTGTCGAATGGATTCCTGTAGTGCTGGTACCCTAATGGAGGGTCCGTGGTCCTCCGCGGCTGCGGCGTACACCGCGCCCCTGGCAGAACTCTTAGCGGTGGACAGGGCCTCTTCCTCCTCAGACCAGTCAATTGCGGCCAGCATCAGTTCGATAAACGTCAGCGTCCCCTTCTCCCTCGAGTATCGTTTCATCTCTCGTCGCAGCGAATCATCTCTTAAGCCTAGGACAAGGTGGCGGTGTCTGGGACCCGGTCGGGCGCCCGCCTTTTCAGACGCCAAAGCATCTCTTGTAGGTCGTAAGCGTATTGCTTAACGGTCTCACCGGCTGCTTGTTTGCGGTCATAAAACTCCCCCAGATGGACGCTGACTGGGGCTTTGTCTCCATAGGTCGCTTCTAGTACTTGGAACAGGGCTTCCGGTTGCGGGTGAGCCTCTTCCAACATGAACCTCACCGTCTGCTTGGCCCCGCCCTTCAGGTGTAGTTTTAAGACCTCCACTTGGTCTTCGGCTGGCACTTTGCTAGTCCGGAAGTGAGACTTCATCGCACGGATCCAATCCTCAACCGACAGCTCTTCCCCCACCGAACTCGCTGCACTTTCGGTCCCGTTGGACATACACAGTCAAGGGGGTCACTTGGGGCACACTGGGGCTATTCTCGAGGACGGCCTTGACCAAGGAAAGTGCTTCTCTCTGGTCACTCTGGGACTTCTCCATCAGCACTGTCTGTTGGTCCATATGGCCTGCTTGGTCAAGGTATTTGACTTTTAGGGCCTCTACACATTCGGTCAAGTCTCTCATGGTGTCCGCCCCCTCTTCCTTCACCTCGGGTGAAGTCTGCTGGGCACTGAGTTGCTCCAGGCGCAGCGCCTGCTCCGTATACTTCTTCTGGAGCGCCTCGTACTTCGCCGCCATTTCCTGCATGGCGCGGGTCTGTTCTTCAGTCATTTCCGGTCTCTCAACAGGTCGCTTAAAGGAATTTGGTTTGGATTTTGATCCTGTTCGTGACGCCAAATGTAGCGGGGTGGATAACCTCCGCTTAGTGAGGGTGAGATTATACGAACACCGGATAGTAGGGACACGGAGGAGCTAAGTCCCACCGAACCCCCAACTGTAGTGGCCGCGTTGCTAGTCGTAAGGGGTAGGAATGCAGTAAGCAGGGCCTTAGGATTTACGAACCTAGGGACAGGTACAGTAGTCATGCAGAATTTTACAAGGACAAATACTCATCAGTACCCTGTAGGAATGGGTACCGAATTCGGTACTTTTGAGGTACCGAACCGAAACACGTCGGTACTACCGAGTATCGAATCAAGTGAGAAACCAAATTTTTTTTTTTTTTTTTTACTTTTTTTACCTTTTTTTTGCTTTTTTTTATGTCAACGTTCACACGCACAATATATGCTTACCTAGGATTTGACTTGATTCAACAACAAAGCAGTCGGAGCAATGACAAGCCGAAAACTGTCGAAATTGTAGTTATTTGAAGTTTGGATATTTTTTTTTACGACTGAGGTAGGTAAATTAAATTTCTTGAGACTAAAGTACCGAAAAAATGTACCGTTGGGTACCGGTATCGATTCACAGGTACCGGTACCTGTATCGGTATCGGTTCAAATGTGAAAGGTACCCATCCCTAGTACCCTGTAACCCCCCTTTACAACTGCGTCACGTCTAATATGCGGCGTACCCCCTCACACCCGGTGAAAGTAGTGATCAAAACAGTCTTCCCCAAATATTACCTTCTTGCTCCGCTGTTCAGAGATTGTATTAATGCAGAACCCCTTTGCATGTGCTGGTCAATTTATCACAAGTATTTCACTGAAGTAAGTACTTATCTTAGTTGAAGTAAATACACACAACACCGTGGATCCAATTATCAGTCTCTCCATTTACTGTTGGAATTGCATGTGGACATGGCAATAGAACAGCACATCACAAGTCCACCTTAATGTGAACGTCCCCTTTAAGGTGAGACACCCCAGGTGAATAGGCAAAAAGAATATTTGAATAGATATCACTATGAAACTTTCCCAGTTTGTTATGTACATAACAACTTAGAAAAACAAAAAATGTATTGCAAGTTTTCTGAGATCTTATGTTTATATATGCAAAATAGGCAGTACCTCATTAAATATGCACTAATTTGCATATGATGTTTGGGTATAAATACCAACATTGGATGATGCCAGATAAAAAAAAAAAAATGTCATTATGTTGACACATAACACAGTGAACTTTTTGTGGATATGTGAAGGGATTGTGGATATGTCTTTTTATTAGGGATGTCCGATATTATCGGCCTACCGATATTATCGGCCGATATTGGCATTAAAATGTGATATCGGAAATTATCGGTATCGGTTTTCTAAAATAAAATTTAAAAAAAAATGTACACATTTATTTCCTCCCAGTCTGCAAACACTGGTAACACAATACACTCAAAATAAACCAAACCTAAGTGGGGCCCACACTTTAGAAATAATAGTCACTAGAGCTAAGCCGGCATTACCAAAATAATAAACCCCGTTGGAGCGCCCTGTCGTGGCTCGGGAACGTAGTGGCCCAAAACGGGACAGCCCCTTCACTCCGTCCGAGCATGCTACGAAATAAATAGTTAATACTCCGCAGCGCTGTAGGCGTGAAATGTACCATTACTCGACTCGCCCTTGAATGAGAGTCTATAGTCTGAGTGCTGGTTAGCCCCGCATAGCAATTGTCTGGAGTTATTTGGCCGTAATACTTAGAAGGGGCTGGTCTGGCGGTCGGCAGGTAGTCTGTAGCAATGTTGTGAATGTCCAGTCGAATCCCTCGGGCCCGAATCCTCCTGCCGCTGGAAACCGGCGATACGACGTGCTAAGTGTAGCACCTGTGTCACTAACAGTAACAGCTGTTCGCCACAGGCACAGTTCTAGATTCGAATGAGGAGAGGAGTCATATACACAATTAAAGGAATAGTAGACCAGAGACAGAGTTATAACAATGACCAGTGTTTTATTTCTAAGCGAGCTAGCTAGACATACAGACATACAGATGTGAAGTAAACAGTAGTAGTGTGAAGTATCCCTTTTAGGTTATTTCATAAACCACTCCTTCTTTCGGGAGGGTTAGTTCGGTATCAAGTCCTAGGTTGATTGGATCAACACATTAGGGTTGGTTCAGACGTCTCTGAGGTTATCTCTAGCTAAAGCTAGGTTCAAAGTTGGATATTGGATGTATCTTTTTATCATGAGTAACTTGTCATCTTTTCTTCTGCAATTGCAGATCAGTAAACTCTATATCAGTTTATCATTTCAATAGGTAAGTGTTTAAACATATGAATTTAAACGTTTAAGTGTGCAGGGATAAGTACCTTATTAGGTGAAATGCCCCTTTAAACTCTTAAGTACCAATAGAAATATTCCAGGTTATAGGAATGCAAATACCTTATTAGGTGAATTTACCCTTTAAACCATCTTTCTTTATAGGAGAACCATCAGTGATTCAGCTATAATCAATATGTCATCAATGAGATTCAAGTATCTTACTGGGTACATAGACCCTTTAACTCGTCCTCTATAATGGAGAACATCAGTAGTTCAGGTATCTTACTGGGCGTATTTACCCTTTAATTCTCCTTTCTTAATGGAGAATTATCAGTGGTTCAAGTATCTTATTGGGTGTATTTACCCTTTAATTCTCCCTTCTTATAGGAGAATTATCAGTGGTTCAAGTATCTTATTGGGTGTATTTACCCTTTAATTCTCCCTTCTTATAGGAGAATTATCAGTGGTTCAAGTATCTTATTGGGTGTATTTACCCTTTAATTCTCCCTTCTTATAGGAGAAATATCAGTACCCATATATCAAATCAAATCAAATACAATATCAAAATAACAAAAGGTGAACGGGGTCGAAGCCCTTGGAAGTCCTTGTATTCTCGTTCAATCAGTTCGTGTCATAGAAAAGGATATGGTCCTTGGAAGTTCTTATGACTCAAGTTCATCAGTTCAATCCTACCGGACTGTTGAGGCAACAGGAGTTGAGCAACAGGGGTATTCGAATCAGGCCGGCATTAGCCTTGATCTATATCAGAGGTTCAGTGGGTTGGCTCGCTATCTTGTATCAGTCCGGCACACTGCCTCATCCTGTGTGGGCACACGTGGTGAATGGTGGTCGGCCGGGACTCCTGGAACTGCTCCCAGGGTGGAACGGGGTGCTAGAAAAACCTGGCCTGCGTCAAGCATACATTCAGAAAATAAAAGCTATTTACCAACTTTTATCGCTTCATCATCTTTTCATTGCTTTCAGAATGAATAATCAATCAGGCTACTTTTAGCTATGCTAAGCTAAAGTAGGCTACCTTATCACAGCACGTTGGAATGTCCGTCTGTCCCATGCTAAGTTAGGCTAAAGTGCGCTAGCATATGGGACATTCCTCACGTTCCATTTTAAACTCTCAAAAACTGTCAAAATGTATATAGACCATGTTCTTATCGTACAGCATATCAATACAATTATAAGTACTTCTGAAATAGTTTCTTTCTAGTTTTTATTTAACCAAATTGAGCTTGAAGCTTCGCTAGCATGACTCAGGATGAAGCTACATTATTAGCTTATAGCATTGAGCTAACTATTTTGTACATTCGACAAATGGACAGCACAATATTGATGAAACTCACCAAAACCGCAGGCTACTTTAACTGCAACGCTTCTTCGGTTTTGTAACTGGGGGAATCTTTTATAACTGTTTGACAACTGTTTTGTGGTGGTATTTCATCTCGGTATCCAGCAACATTTAGCTGCGGCTATCTCCGTCAATCTGGAATCTCATCTGGCATAGTGCAAGACTGTCACATGCTTTCCTCCGACGCATGTGCAGCCAGCCGGCAGCCAGCCTGGCAGCGCAGATTCTCACCGGGAGAGTGTAACGTGTGGAAGGTCACACTACCTCTCTCCAGATCCTACCCTCGCTGTGCAGGCGCCCCGACTGAACTGTAGGGGTCGCTGTCCACAACGCCCAGGACCCACCCATCAGCTTTCCCACCCCTAACACTGCCAATTGTGTTAGTGTGAACGACCAGCCAAGCTGATAGCAACGCCGAGAGCTGGGCTCAAACCCAGCGTCTCCAGCGTTGGTGGCGAGCGACTTGCCCACTACACCACCTAGCCGCCCGGATTTGGTCAAAGTTGCTAATCTCATACGAATATACATATGACCCAATAATATTAACTACTTATGTTCTTACATAATAGCGTTAACTATTTATGTTCTTATTCAATGGCATTAACTATTTATGTCCCTATGACTAAATAGTTATGAATCTGAAACCTGGGTTACATCAGCTAAAAAGGCTAGTGCACTATACTTGAGCTAAGCTAATAGCCGAATTGGCTAGCCTCACTCCCCGACTGTACGTGCTAATACGCAACACTTTAATGTTCATCTTCACCGCCCATCTGCCGAACGCCCTCTTCACCTTTTGCGTACCCTAATCACTATACTTGATATGGATAAGCTTACGGCACGCGGTGTTACTTCTTCTGCTCCGGTGCACAATTGGTATTTCACGTGTTTCAACAAGTAGAATGCTCGTGGCCAACACGTCCACTCGCTTCCGTGGATAACGCCGAAGAGACCCCGCACATGTGGCTCCTCCTGGATACCGGTCCTCTTCGCATCTCTCTACCGACTACCAGACCAACGCCAACCAGCTCCCCCTAGTGTTAGTCCTCCACGATGCCCCGCCGGGCCCAAGAGCAAACGGGTCATTGACACAGTTACAATGAACACAGTCAGACACATTTACATGTCTACATATACAATATACAGTTATACTATATATCCTTATGCTATCTTGCTA
This sequence comes from Notolepis coatsorum, assembly GCF_963971535.1. Lineage (NCBI taxonomy): Eukaryota > Metazoa > Chordata > Actinopteri > Aulopiformes > Paralepididae > Notolepis > Notolepis coatsorum. The sequence goes on from NC_140175.1 coordinate 106,045,801, forward strand.
TATCCATCTAATACTATACCAGAACCACTCCGGCTTTTTTTTTTTTTTTAAGTGGCCTTTCCTTGTGTAAAGTGACCGTTGAGTGTGAGCGTGTGCAGCATGTGTGTGTGTGTGTGTGTGTGTGTGTGTGTGTGTGTGTGTGTGTTCGTGCTAAAGTGACTGTTAGTGTGTGAGCGTATGCAGTATGTGTGTTGTGTGTGTGCTCATGTGTGCTTGTGTGTGGAGAGTTCAGTGTTCAAGACTCTGATGGCCTGGGGGAAGAAGCTGAGCCGAAGTCTCTGTCCTAGTTGCTGGTGTGCGCGTTTTCCTGACTGCAGCAGCTTGCCTTGAACAGGCTGTTGTTGGGGTGGTGAGGGTCTTTCATTATTCTGCAGGCTCTTTTTACCACTGAGTATGTGTGTTGTCCATGTCAGGTCCTCTGAGTGTGTGTGTATACATTACTTTACTGTATGTATGTAGCGGAGGTATCGTGAGTAATATCCAGTCACGATGGACTTCAAGTGTTGTGAAGTGACTGTGGCACGTAGCGATACTGCGAGTTAAATTCACTCCCCTTTAAGAGGCATATAGACACGTTACCAAGCAGTGAATTCACTTCTTGGTATAGCGGTCTGTGATGTCACCCGCGGCGCATGCGCCCCGAGTTCGAATTAGTGCACTGCAACCCTGCCCGAGCCCGACGGGGCCCTACCCGACCCAACGGGTTCGGGCTGGGTACGGCTTTGTTTTTAAATAAATAATTCGGGCTCGGCCGGGTCGGGCAGCGCCCTCTTTTATAAAAAAAAAAGTTTATTGTGCGCGCGCCTCACGCTGCTTTCACTTTCTGTTTTGCGCCAGCTGTCATCAGAGATCAGATAGTCAGAGCCTCGTGTCTCTGAATCGCGATGGATAAGTTAACAGATAGGGAATTAGGGAAAGGGAGAGCTTTTGAAAGTTCCCAATGCGTCTGGGAAAGATGCATTTTTGGAAAAATCTGGATGTAATTACCGCAGGGAGAATTCGAGGACAGTAGAACAGTGCTGAAGGACATCAACGGTGGATGGTGAACAAATGAACAGCAGACCGAAGTGGTTCAATAACTTCAATTGTTGTTTGAAGTTGGAATATAGCCAGTTGGCAAACTTTTAATTTGTTCTTGGATGTAGCAGCCGGTTGGCGAAGTTTTGTTAACGTTATTCAACGCAAGACGTTTTTGTTGTTGACATCAACAGCGTGGTGAGTCCTGATTTATTTTATATATAATTGGCTGCTGGTCGAGTTTTTTCTGTATACTTTTGTGTCATGATGACATTAATGTTTTAGTCTGTGTCTGCCAGTACCTCTGTATACTCGCAACATCGGATTCGGTAGCATCCGAGCAGTTTTTTGACTGATTGTGATGACGAGGCACCGTGTGAGTCAGTCTAACGCGCATGCTGGGAAATGGAAATAGACGGCATTCTAATAAGAAAGACGCGAAACAGGCTTGTTAGTTTTCAGCGTGATATGCGTTATTTAGGTAGACCTATTGGACATTTTCGTTTTTGTTTATTTATTAATTATTGTTAATATATAAACAGTGTTTCGAATATTTAAAACAAAAAAATTATTTAATATTTGGCTATATAATATAATGCTTCATTCGTTTTCAGCGCGATATGCGCCTATCTGTTATTTAGGTAGACCTATTGGACATTTTCGTTTTTGTTTATTTATTAAGTTCATATAAAACCGTGTTTCAAATATTTAAAACAAATACAAATAAAAAATAAATGTTTAAGTCTAATATATATATATTTTTTTCTGGTTTTCATTCGGGCTAAGGCTTCAAATGTTGCATTACAGTCGGGCTTATTGTCGGGCAGGGCCTGAACGTCATGGGCTCGGGCTGGGCACAGGCTTAATTTCAAGGCCCTTGCAGACCACTAGTTCGAATCTCCCTCGGGGCATCAAGTTTAACACACAATGCAGAGATGACGATACGAGACCGGTTACATGTATACATTGTTTAACTGTGTCACTGTGTTGGGAACCTGTGGAGACTAATCCAGACCCATTGCCTGTGACGCTCCTTAACACATTCCCGGCCATTCACGTATATATACGTTTTTAACTAGTTTTTTCTTTTATTCGATTTTAATATCCTATTCAATGTCACAGAGCTGTACTTTGGCTGGAAAAGGCATATTGGGACTCGGAAAGTGCAGTCCCGGCCAGATCCTGGTATTGGCGCTGTCTCGAGAATGCAGTTTCCGCTTGCACACTTGGTGTCAAATTTTTTTGGCTCCGGGCGGACTTTTTTGTTAGTCTCAAGCGAGGGCTTCACCCGATCGCCTGGAATACTTTTTGCAGCGCCAAATTCATTATGCAGTAAAGAAATATGGCATCAGCCAATGGAGATATGATCTAGCACAGTGGTCACCAACCCGTCGATCTTGATCGACTGGTCGATCTTTGAGACTGTCCCTGTAGATCTTTCCATGAAAATTAAAAATTATGTTTTTTTTTTTTTTTTTTTTTTTAGATCTTACCCTGAGAGTCCACATTACAGTTCTACTTTTGTTTTGATGTGAAAAGTGATGCTGCACTTAGCACTGACTGAGAAGGTACACATACAGTTCTACTTTTGTTTTGATGTGAAAATGATGCTGCACTTAGCACTGACTGAGAAAGTACACATACAGTTCTACTTTTGTTTTGATGTGAAAAGTGATGCTGCACTTAGCACTGACTAAGAAAGTACACATTACAGTTCTACTTTATAAAATGCTAATTGTAAATATGTTTGTCAATGTTAATTATGAGAAAGTCCACATTACAGTTCTACTTTTGTTTTGATGTGAAAAGTGATGCTGCATAACACCGGTTCCTGACAGGGAGCGAGCGAGCGCGCGACACTGTCCTGATATGAGGCGGCGCGTGTCCGAGTGTGTCTGTGTGTGTGTGTGTTACCTGGAAGCACACGTGGGGGGGGCTGCGATTCTTGACCAATAAAAAGTGTTTAGGGGCGGGACTCGGCCGCGTAATCGCTCAACTAGAGACACAGCGAGCGAATATCTGAGGGGTGGACGACATCGCTGCTCAGTTCGCTGTCGCTCGCGGCAGGTCAGGATAGTCTGATTGAAACAAATAAATTTTAATCATTTTCGCAATCACGCTCGCTCGCGTCGCTCCCTGTCAGGAAGGGGTGTAAGATGACTGCACTTAGCACTGACTGAGAAAGTACATAATAGTTCTACTTTGATGTTTTAATGTTGGACCAAAGCATTGCATGTAATTAGAATACAGGCAAATAAAAGTCATTTAGTTTAAAGTACAATCTTGGCTGTCTTTTTTTCTCAACGCTTCAATAGGTAGATCTTGCCTTCACCAAAAAAAGAAAAGGTGATCTTGGGCTTAAAAAGGTTGGTGACCACTGATCTAGCAGATGGCGATCAAATAACTGGAAAATTCTTTTTGGAATCCAACTGGCCACAGGTAAGAGCAATTTGACGTCAATTTCAGCTTGATCGTGCAAGGATTTAATAGCCACCCCCCTGCTCATCCTATGTTGTGGTAATAACGAATGCCGTAATTGGTAATCAATAATCAGAAACGACTTCCCCCGCCCCCCCCTTTCATTCATTCATGATGGAACATGATACCGATCATATGCATTTGTATTTTTAACTCTAGCTTGTGTAGGGACGAAACGCCAATCGATTTAACATTATTAGCTTAGCGCCTTATAACTAGCTTTGCAGGAATTATCCCAGATCATTCCGATATAACACTCATATTCATCACGGTATAAAACGGGAACGTATTGATGAAAAAAATATTTCTTTATGGCTTGAACGGAAGGTTCATACTGTCAATTGACAATGACATTGGATGCATAGCTATAATATAAAATATAGATTTAGCTCTACAAACAATGTGATGCATAGTGAACGTTTGTTATGGGAACGCTGGCCTTCCTAGAATGGGGCCCATCTAATGGCTGGCCGTGAATGTGTTAAGGCTGGATGAGGTCAGAGGTCAGAGCTGTTAGATGAGGTCAGAGGTCAGAGCTGTTAGATGAGGTCTGAGCTGCTAGACGAGGTCAGAACTGCTAGATGAGGTCAGAGCTGCTAGATGAGGTCAGAGCTGCTAGATGAGGTCAGAGCTGCTAGATGAGGTCAGAGCTGTTAGACGAGGTCAGAGCTGCTAGATGAGGTCAGAGCTGCTAGATGAGGTCAGAGCTGCTAGATGAGGTCAGAGCTGTTAGATGAGGTCAGAGCTGTTAGATGAGGTCTGAGCTGCTAGATGAGGTCAGAGCTGCTAGATGAGGTCAGAGCTGCTAGATGAGGTCAGAGCTGTTAGATGAGGTCAGAGCTGCTAGATGAGGTCAGAGCTGCTAGATGAGGTCAGAGCTGTTAGATGAGGTCAGAGCTGCTAGATGAGGTCAGAGCTGCTAGATGAGGTCAGAGCTGTTAGATGAGGTCAGAGCTGCTAGATGAGGTCAGAGCTGCTAGATGAGGTCAGAGCTGCTAGATGAGGTCAGAGCTGTTAGATGAGGTCAGAGCTGCTAGATGAGGTCAGAGCTGCTAGATGAGGTCAGAGCTGCTAGATGAGATCAGAGCTGCTAGATGAGGTCAGAGCTGCTAGACGAGGTCAGAGCTGCTAGACGAGGTCAGAGCTGCTAGATGAGGTCAAAGCTGCTAGACGAGGTCAGAGCTGCTAGACGAGGTCAGAGCTGCTAGATGAGGTCAGAGCTGCTAGACGAGGTCAGAGCTGCTAGATGAGGTCTGTCCAGAGTAGGGCTGTTTCCCCGAAGCCTGTTTTTGGGCTTCGAACTTCGTCAGGGTTTTTCGAACGGACGTTCGAACCTTCGTTTTTAATAATAAAAGAAAATTAAATATACTATATACTACTATAAATAAATATACTCAAACTAAATCCTCAATTTTAATAACGTGATTAATCTGATTAAATTAGTATTTTTCTTTTATTAAAGGTCCTGTGTCTTGCTATTCCTTTCACTATTTGGGCACACAATTCCTGTGAGTCTATTGAACACATCTGTAAGTATTTTTTTCAAAAACAATTCATTGTTTTGTATTTCTAATCAAGTACTCTAAAGCAGCATTTTTCCACTTCAGGATTTCAAGCTGTTTTGGGCTGGGCTCCGCCCATAAGCGCTTTGAGTGACAGTTACCCACAGCCTGCACTGGCAGACAGAGAGAGACATAGAGAGATAGAGGAGGGGGATACTAATTAATTTCGCCACGGGGGGCATAATCCTACCGGACAATGCATTGGTAACTTGTTTCAAATGACAATACCCGGATCGGAATACGGGCACGCCCGTGGGAGCATGCGCAATGATATTTGACAGTGATATGCGAGTGCTCCCGACTGCGTGTGTGTTTCCCCGAGAGAAGCTCCTGCCCTGCGCACGCGTGAATGTGTGTGTGTGTGGGGTGCTCCTCTCTGTCTCTGTCTCTCTCTCCCTCTCTCTCTCTCGCTCGCTCGTTCTCTGCCTCTCTCTGTCGGCACCCACGCCAGTCAACCCATTTGAGGAAGTGTCGGTATTTCCACTCGCTCTGTTGTTGAGCGAATGGTTGCGCTACAACCATAGAGGGGGCATTAGTTGCAGATCAGCTCCTTGCTACGTAGGATAGCGAGTCAAATCAGAATGGCTTAGTTCACTGGGGGAGGATATTGTCTCAACTGAATTGGAGCAATCCGCCAAAATGAGAATTAGAGACACAGACCCCATTGACACAAACCCCCATTCCTAGAAAACAATGCTAAACACTGGAAAAGGCTATTTATAAGACAGGGGACCTTTAAATCAACTTTCTTTAATAAATATAACTCATCAGTTTTAATACTATAATATTAGTGTAGCCTAATCTTTATCTGCAACTGTGAAGAAAAACCCCATTGGTTAAAACAGAATGAATAGACACATAACAAAAAATTATATAAAAAAATTATTCAAATGTTGATTTAGAATTCGAAAGCCAATGTAACGAACGAAGGTCCGAACGTTTGGGCTCAGCCCTAGTCCAGAGCTGCTAGATGAGGTCTGCCCAGAGCTGCTTCTACATGACTGCTTTCATTTGCAGAATGACTGCTTTGATAGATTTGTTGATTAAATGGGCGATTGGATTAATCCACTAAATCCTGACTGTTAGTCCACTATTAGTCTGTAAAGGGAAGACGTCACACACTCACTCACGCACACACACACACACACACACACACACACACACACACACACACACACACACACACACACACACACACACACACACACACACACACACACACACACACACACACACACACACACACACACTCTCTCTCTTTCCCTTGTATCGCTGTGGAAATAAACACCATCTCTGTTATTACTGGCTGAAGAAAGATACAGCGGAATTATTCTCTATAGGTCTATACTCTATAGGCCTATTCTATATAGATCCATATTCTATAGGTTTATTTTCTATAGATCGATTATCTATAGGTCTATTCTCTATAGATCTATTCTCTGTCATTAGATCTATAGAGATCTAGATGTCATTATGAATTGAAAATGGGGGACCCTGATGTAAACAAGACGAAAGTCTTTCTCTGGTCTGCATCCCCTTAACACATGTGTGTATTGAGCCGTACTGTATTGTACCCAATACCATTCTGCAATCTGTTAATACAAATGTCAATCAATCAATCAACTCTATATGTCTATTCTCTATAGATCTAGTATCTATAGGTCTATTTTCTTTTTTCCCCTTACTAAATACAATTAGTATTTATTCTAATAATGAAGTACTCTTGTAGCATATTCAATACAGTTAGTATGTATTCTAATTGTCATGTACGAAGGTCTAACGACCGCACCAAAGAGTATCTGGAGCAGGCTGTACATGAACAGAAACAGCCTCTCTCAGTAAATGTTTTCAAAATAGTCCCGGGCAGGTAGGTAATAACAAACACAAGACGTTGTTCCAAAATTAGTAAATGATATTTATTATGCCGGGTAGGAATTCAAACCTCCACTGATGGTTAGATCGGCCACAAAGGGAAAAAACAACCCACAAACAATTAACAAACAGGGAGAGGTATAAGGGGAGAACAAACAAGGGAAGTATAATACTAAACCAGTCTGGACAAACAAAGAACACCACTCTAACCATGCCGCTCCAGTTTAGGATGAACACCAATCTACCTCCTATCCCTGGAGTGTAGGATGAACCACCACTCTAACCGTACAGCTCACGGTTTAGGATGAATCTAGGAAGGCCAACAAGATCTACATATATATATACTTAAACGTACAAGCTCACCTTCTTAAACAGAGAAACACCACTCTACCCATGCCGCTCACAGTGTAGGATGAATCCAAGGTGGCCAACAATATATATATCTCCCACAAACATGTAAAGCACAATGGCAACCTCACTCTACTCAAAGACTGAGCAATTGACTGAGAATGAGGCGCGCCGACGTGTGTGACAGGGAGAGAAAAGAGACATCATTAGCTCTCATGTTCCACACACACACATCACATACAAAACATAACACATTAAATATACTAACCTGATGTTCAGAAGGTGTCATAAATACAGTAATAATGGTAATGACCAACCCACGTACCCAGGTACGTCACATAATAAAGAACTAATCTTATACATACTAAATACAGTTAGTATGCATTCTATTAATAAAGAACTAATCTTGTACGTACTAAATACAGTTACTATTTATTCTAATAATGAAGTACTCTTGTAGTGTACTAAATACAGTTAGTATGTATTCTAATAATGATGTACTATTGTAGTGTACTAAATAGTTAGCATGTATTCTATTAATAAAGTACACTTGTAGCATACTAAATACAATTAGTGTTCATTCTAATATTTAGTGTACAAAATAGTTAGTATTTATTATAATAATGAAATACTCTTGTACTCTACTAACTGTATTCCAATAATGAAATACTCGTGTAATGTACTAAATACAATTAGTATGTATTTTTATTTTTTTTTATCTTTTTCCCCCTCCATTTTTCTTCCGATTTTCTCCCATCCCAATGTTAGTCATATGCCAATTCCCAGTCCCTTCCTGGTCGCTGCACACTTACCCCCCACAGTCAGATCATCTGGGAGAGTGGAGGCTACCACGTGCTTCCTCCGACACACGTCCAGCCAATCACCGCTTCTTTTCACCTGGCAGCGCGGATTCTCATCGAGAGGGCGTAGCGTGTGGGAGGATCACACTATCCCCCTCAAGTCCTATCCGCGCTTAGCAGGCGCCCCGACCGAACTGTAGGAGTCGCTGTTTACAACGACCCGGACCCACCCCGCCAGCTTCTCCCACCCTCTAATACAGCCAATTGTATTAGTGCAGACGGCCAGCCAAGCTGGTGACAACCCCGGAGCTGTGAGCTGGATTCGAACTCACAGCTCCGGGGGTTGGTGACGAACGCAATCTCCGCTCGGCCACCTAACCGCCCAATTAGTATGTATTCTAATAACAAAGTATTCTTGTAGTGTACTAAACACAGTTAGTATGTATTCTTGTAGTGTACTAAACACAGTTAGTATGTATTCTTGTAGTGTACTGAACACAGTATGTATTCTTGTAGTGTACTAAACACAGTATGTATTCTTGTAGTGTACTAAACACAGTTAGTATGTATTCTTGTAGTGTACTAAACACAGTTAGTATGTATTCTTGTAGTGTACTAAACACAGTTAGTATGTATTATTGTAGTATACTAAACACAGTATGTATTCTTGTAGTGTACTAAACACAGTATGTATGTATTCTTGTAGTGTACTAAACACAGTATGTATGTATTCTTGTAGTGTACTAAACACAGTTAGTGTGTATTCTTGTAGTGTACTAAACACAGTATGTATTCTTGTAGTGTACTAAACACAGGTAGTATGTATTATTGTAGTATACTAAACACAGTATGTATTATTGTAGTGTACTAAACACAGTTAGTATGTATTCTTGTAGTGTACTAAACACAGTTAGTATGTATTCTTGTAGTGTACTAAACACAGGTAGTATGTATTATTGTAGTATACTAAACACAGTATGTATTATTGTAGTGTACTAAACACAGTTAGTATGTATTCTTGTAGTGTACTAAACACAGTTAGTATGTATTCTTGTAGTATACTAAACACAGTATGTATTATTGTAGTGTACTAAACACAGTTAGTATGTATTCTTGTAGTGTACTAAACACAGTTAGTATGTATTCTTGTAGTGTACTAAACACAGTTAGTATGTATTCTTGTAGTGTACTAAACACAGTTAGTATGTATTCTTGTAGTGTACTAAATACATTAGTATGTATTCTTGTAGTGTACTAAACACAGTATGTATGTATTCTTGTAGTGTACTAAACACAGTTAGTATGTATTATTGTAGTATACTAAACACAGTATGTATTCTTGTAGTGTACTAAACACAGTATGTATGTATTCTTGTAGTGTACTAAACACAGTATGTATGTATTCTTGTAGTGTACTAAACACAGTATGTATTCTTGTAGTGTACTAAACACAGTTAGTATGTATTATTGTAGTATAATAAACACAGTTAGTATGTATTATTGTAGTGTACTAAACACAGTTAGTATGTATTCTTGTAGTGTACTAAACACAGTTAGTATGTATTCTTGTAGTGTACTAAATACAGTTAGTATGTATTCTTGTAGTGTACTAAACACAGTTAGTATGTATTATTGTAGTGTACTAAACACAGTTAGTATGTATTCTTGTAGTGTACTAAACACAGTTAGTGTGTATTCTTGTAGTGTACTAAACACAGTATGTATTCTTGTAGTGTACTAAACACAGTATGTATTCTTGTAGTGTACTAAACACATTAGTATGTATTCTTGTAGTGTACTAAAGTATGTATTCTTGTAGTGTACTAAATACATTAGTATGTATTCTTGTAGTGTACTAACTAATTTAGTATGTATTCTTGTAGTACCCAGTTGGAGGCTCATATAGTTAGCATGTTTTGTTGTTGGAGCCATTTTCTCCCGTTCTCTCATGGTTTAATCCTGCCTTCCCCTCTCTATCTCTCTTTCTCTCTTTTCTCTCTATCTCTCTCTCACTCTCCCCCGCTGACTCCTCCCTCCTTCCACCTCTCCTGCACTCGCTCTCTCTCCCTCTCTCTCTCTCTGACATGCTCAAACACACACACACACACACACACACGCACACACAGCCAGTCCACCCCCACCCTGCAGTGTATTAGCAGGCTGAGTGCAGAGCAGGAGGAGGAAGAAGAAGGGAACACACGATACAGATAGACGGAGGAAGAGAATGAGAAACTGAAAAGAGAGGAAAGAAAGAGAGGTAGAGGGAGAGAGAGAGAGAGAGAGGCCAGCGGGGGATGTGGGCACAGCAGGAATAAAAATGCTGCAGAATCTAGCGATGGAGGCTGAACGCTGAAAACGGTAAGCTGACTGCTTTATGACAAACACACGCACACACACACACACACACACACACACACACACACACACACACACACACACACACACACACACACACACACACACACACACACACACACACACACACACACACACACACCTTTTTTGCCATCACTGCTAGGCCTGGGTTAGGATTGTCCTTGTATTGTCTGGGGGTGGGGCGGAGGACGAGCGAGAGAGGGAGAGAGAGGGAGGGGAGGGAGAAAGAGAGAAAGGGATGGAGGGGAGGATATTTTCAGCTTAGGAAGATGCACCGAGGCTTGCTGCTACTCTCCTCCACCCCTCTCTCTCTCTCTCTCTCTCTCTCTCTCTCTCTCTCTCTCTCTCTCTCTCTCTCTCTCTCTCTCTCTCTCTCGCTCTCTCTCTCTCAGTAGATGCTCTCGCTATCACTGTCATTCAGGAGATGGTCTCTCTCTCTATATATATATATCAGTAGATGGTCTCTCTCATTCAGTAAATGGTCTCTCTCTCTCTCTCTCTCTCTCTCTCTCTCTCTCTCTCTCTTCTCTCTCTCTCAGTAGATGGATAGTATCTCTCTCTCTCTCCCTCTCTCTCTCTCTCTCTCTCTCTCTCTCTCTCTCTCTCTCTCTCTCTCTCTCTCTCTCTCTCTCTCTCTCTCTCTCTCTCAGTAGATGGATAGTATCTCTCTCTCTCTCTCTCTCTCTCTCTCTCTCTCTCTCTCTCTCTCTCTCTCTCTCTCTCTCTCTCTCTCTCTCTCTCTCTCTCTCTCCCCTCTGTTCCATCATGGTTCAGTCAGGATGCTGCCTCTGGCTTTATACAGATATATAGGACAGGGGAGGGGAGGGGGCAGGAATGGGGAGTGTTGTGTGTGTGTGTGTGTGTGTGTGTGTGTGTGTGTGTGTGTGTGTGTGTGTGTGTGTGTGTGTGTGTGTGTGTGTGTGTGTGTGTGTGTGTGTGTGTGTGTGTGTGTGTGTGTGTGTGTGTGTGTGTGTGTGTGTGTGTGTGTGTGTGTGTGTGTGTGTGTGTGTGTGTGTGTGTGTGTGTGTGTGTGTGTGTGCGTGCGTGTGTGTGTGTGTGTGCACTCATGCTCTGTCCACACCATAAGCCAGCATTGGGAGAGAGAGAGACAGAGAAAGAGAGAGATAGAGAGGCAGTGAGAGAGAGGGATGGACAGAGAGACAGAGAGAGAGACAGAGAGAGATAGAGAGGCAGTGAGAGAGAGGGATGGACAGAGAGACAGAGAGAGAGACAGAGAGAGATAGAGAGGCAGTGAGAGAGAGGGATGGACAGAGAGACAGAGAGAGAAACAGAGAGAGATAGAGAGGCAGTGAGAGAGAGGGATGGACAGAGAGACAGAGAGAGAGACAGAGAGAGATAGAGAGGCAGTGAGAGAGAGGGAGGGACAGAGAGAGACAGAGAGAGAGAATGAGAGATGTGCTACCATGTTAGATGAGGTATCGTATACTCATGACTGCTCTTGGAGGGTTGGTGTGCACACACAGGCTCAGGGAGGTGGGGAGGCTCAGGGAGGTAGAGAGGTAGGGAGGTAGAGAGGTAGGGAGGTAGAGAGGTAGAGAGGTAGAGAGGGTAAGGGAGGTAGAGAGGTAGGGAGGTAGAGAGGTAGGGAGGGTAAGGGAGGTAGAGAGGGTAAGGGAGGTAGAGAGGGTAAGGGAGGTAGAGAGGTAGGGAGGTAGAGAGGTAGGGAGGGTAAGGGAGGTAGAGAGGGTAAGGGAGGTAGAGAGGGTAAGGGAGGTAGAGAGGTAGGGAGGTAGAGAGGTAGAGAGGGTAAGGGAGGTAGAGAGGTAGGGAGGTAGAGAGGTAGAGAGGGTAAGGGAGGTAGAGAGGTAGAGAGGGTAAGGGAGGTAGAGAGGGTAAGGGAGGTAGAGAGGTAGAGAGGGTAAGGGAGGTAGAGAGGTAGAGAGGGTAAGGGAGGTAGAGAGGGTAAGGGAGGTAGAGAGGGTAAGGGAGGTAGAGAGGTAGAGAGGGTAAGGGAGGTAGAGAGGTAGAGAGGGTAAGGGAGGTAGAGGTGTAGGGAGGAGTGAGGAGGTGTAGGGAGGGAGGTGTAGGAGGGAGGTGTAGGGAGGGAGGTGTAGGGAGGAGGTGTAGTGAGGAGGTGTAGGGAGGGAGGTGTAGGGAGGGAGGTGTAGGGAGGAGGTGTAGGGAGGGAGGTGTAGGGAGGAGGTGTAGGGAGGAGGTGTAGGGAGGGAGGTGTAGGGAGGAGGTGTAGGGAGGAGGTGTAGGGAGGAGGTGTAGGGAGGGAGGTGTAGGGAGGAGGTGTAGGAGGGAGGTGTAGGGAGGAGGTGTAGGGAGGAGGTGTAGGGAGGGAGGTGTAGGGAGGAGGTGTAGGGAGGAGGTGTAGGGAGGAGGTGTAGGGAGGGAGGTGTAGGGAGGGAGGTGTAGGGAGGAGGTGTAGGAGGGAGGTGTAGGGAGGAGGTGTAGGGAGGAGGTGTAGGGAGGAGGTGTAGGGAGGGAGGTGTAGGAGGGAGGTGTAGGGAGGAGGTGTAGGGAGGGAGGTGTAGGGAGGAGGTGTAGGAGGGAGGTGTAGGGAGGGAGGTGTAGGGAGGAGGTGTAGGAGGGAGGTGTAGGGAGGGAGGTGTAGGGAGGAGGTGTAGGGAGGAGGTGTAGGGAGGAGGTGTAGGGAGGGAGGTGTAGGGAGGAGGTGTAGGAGGGAGGTGTAGGGAGGGAGGTGTAGGAGGGAGGTGTAGGAGGGAGGTGTAGGGAGGGAGGTGTAGGGAGGAGGTGTAGGGAGGAGGTGTAGGGAGGAGGTGTAGTGAGGAGGTGTAGGGAGGAGGTGTAGGGAGGAGGTGTAGTGAGGAGGTGTAGAGAGGGAGGTGTAGGGAGGGAGGTGTAGGGAGGAGGTGTAGGAGGGAGGTGTAGGGAGGGAGGTGTAGGGAGGAGGTGTAGGGAGGAGGTGTAGTGAGGAGGTGTAGTGAGGAGGTGTAGAGAGGGAGGTGTAGGGAGGGAGGTGTAGGGAGGAGGTGTAGGGAGGGAGGTGTAGGGAGGGAGGTGTAGGGAGGAGTGAGGAGGTGTAGGGAGGAGGTGTAGGGAGGAGGTGTAGGGAGGAGGTGTAGTGAGGAGGTGTAGGGAGGAGGTGTAGGGAGGAGGTGTAGAGAGGGAGGTGTAGGGAGGGAGGTGTAGGGAGGGAGGTGTAGTGAGGAGGTGTAGGGAGGAGGTGTAGGAGGGAGGTGTAGGGAGGAGGTGTAGGGAGGAGGTGTAGGGAGGAGGTGTAGGGAGGAGGTGTAGTGAGGAGGTGTAGTGAGGAGGTGTAGGGAGGAGGTGTAGGGAGGAGGTGTAGTGAGGAGGTGTAGGGAGGAGGTAGGGAGGAGGTGTAGGGAGGAGGTGTAGGGAGGAGGTGTAGGGAGGAGGTGTAGGGAGGAGGTGTAGGGAGGGAGGTGTAGTGAGGAGGTGTAGGGAGGGAGGTGTAGTGAGGAGGTGTAGGAGGGAGGAGCAGTGATGAGCGGACAGACGGAGCACAGCCTCTCTGCATCCGCCCTGCAACGCTCCACCTGCCTGTCACACTAACACCACAACCAATCTGCTGCAGGGATTTACAGGCTGTGTGTGTGTGTGTGTGTGTGTGTGTGTGTGTGTGTGTGTGTGTGTGTGTGTGTGTGTGTGTGTGTGTGTGTGTGTGTGTGTGTGTGTGTGTGTGTGTGTGTGTGTGTGTGTGTGTGTGTGTGTGTGTGTGTGTGTGTGTGTGTGTGTGTGAGAGAGAGAGAGAACGCAATTCTTAGAAAGAAGAGAGGGTGGATGATTGGTGACATTTTGTGTCTGTAACAAGGTTTTGATATTTCTCCTGCTTGTGATTGGCTGATACATTTTACATTTAGGGAGGCTGATGGGATCTGGGATCCACTGGCCATCGAAGACAGACAGACAGATAGACAGACAGACAGACAGACAGATAGACAGACAGACAGACAGACAGACAGACAGACAGACAGACAGACAGACAGACAGACAGATAGACAGACAGACAGACAGACAGACAGACAGACAGACAGACAGACAGACAGACAGACAGACAGACAGACAGACAGACAGACAGACAGACAGAATGACATCCCAGTGCATGCTGGGAGTTGATTAGAAGGCTCTGCCCCTGGCTGTGTGTGTGTTTATTCAGTCATTTACTGATATGAGGTCATATAACCATCTGTTATTAAAATAATACAGCTCTCCTGGTGTGAGCGTTGTGACTTTATGTTTAACACTACATAGATCACTACATATATCATAATCCATAGGCAGGGGTTCTCAACCTTTCTGCTGCCAAGGCACCCCTGTGTTCAATAAAATATTCCAGGGCACCCCTACATACGATAAAGACTTTTCCGGTCCTGTCTTTTTTGCTACAATGATGACAAAAGTGCTTTCTTTCAAAATAATGTTTAAGAAACCGGGAAACACATTTGTGTGTATATGCAGCCTATATAATGCATTATTAACAGGTGTTTCAGGTCTAAATGGCTTAGTACTGTTGACATTACACTGCTTGTAGTAGTAAATCAAATAGCATATTTCTTTAAATAAAATTACAGAAAATTATCACTAAAGTGCTATCTGTTACAGCTGCACTGTTCTCCATAAAAATAGCATATTTGGATACGTTTGACCATTTCTGAAAAACAGAAAATCATGTATTTTTTTTAAATACAGAAAAGGATCACCAACTTATCATTTCTCAAAAAATATAAATAAATACAGAAAATAAGCACTCGTTCACTCAGTGGACATTTCTAGCTCAATGCGAGGTCTGCTGCTGCTGGCTAATAATACGGTCAATACGTGGGGAGATATTTGACAAGGCAACACACATGTCATCCTCAAGGCTCAACTTGGCCCTATATTTTGTTTTCAGAGCTGTCATGGATGAAAAGCCAGCTTCACACAGATATGTGGTGCTGAATGGTATCAACACCTTAACTGCTGCATCATGAGATACTTGGTACTCAGCACCACACTCTGAAACAAGCTCTCCAGGTGGTATCAGATGAGATTTCAATGAGTTCTTCCAAGAGTTTGGATGGAGATGTGTCAGGAAGCTTTGTCTCAATGTTGTCCGTAAATGTTTTTTTTATCCAGAGTAACTTGGTGATCCTTTTCTGTGTTTTATTAAATAATGATTTTCAGATTTTGAGAAATGGTCAAATTTATCCAAATATGGTATTTTCATGGAAAACAGTGCACCTGCAACAGATAGCACTTCAGTGATAATTTTCTGTAATCCAAAAATAATAAAAAAATAATAATAATAATTTAAAGAAAAATTATTTTATCTCAAGGCACCCCTGGCAGCTCTCTGCGGCACCCCTGTTGAGAACCGCTGCCATAGAGTATATTAAAAGACATACGGTCATAATCCATAGAGGTGTATATTAAAATGGCTGGGTCATAATCCATAGAGGTGTATATTAAAAGGGCTATGTTCATAATCCATAGAGGTGTATATTAAAAGGGCTATGTTCATAATCCATAGAGGTGTATATTAAAAGGGCTGAGTCATAATCCATAGAGGTGTATATTAAAAGGGCTGAGTCATAATCCATAGATGTGTATATTAAAAGGGCTGGGTCATAATCCATAGAGGTGTATATTAAAAGGGCTGGGTCATAATCCATAGAGGTGTATATTAAAAGGGCTCGGTCATAATAATCCATAGAGGTGTATATTAAAAGGGCTCTGTCATAATTATCCATAGAGGTGTATATTAAAAGGGCTCGGTCATAATAATCCATAGAGGTGTATATTAAAAGGGCTCTGTCATAATAATCCATAGAGGTGTATATTAAAAGGGCTCGGTCATAATAATCCATAGAGGTGTATATTAAAAGGGCTTGGTCATAATAATCCATAGAGGTGTATATTAAAAGGGCTGAGTCATAATCCATATAGGTGTATATTAAAAGCTATGTTCATAATTATGGATGTTCAATATTGTCTTTTTTACTGATATCTGATATAACGATATTGTCCAACTCTTAATTTCCGATACCGATATCAACCGATACCGATATATGCGTGGTTTAAAAACTGAATAATTTCAGGTCATTAACATTACTTATTACATGGCGTTTTCACATTCGCCGAAATGCTTGCTTGTGATTAGTCAATAATAGCCCCCCGACAGCGGTCATTATTTTTCAATAATGACCGCTGTTTTTTCAATAATGACCGATGTGCGCAGCTGTTCGCAATCAAGCCCACTGACACACACTGTTTCAGTGCAATTAGACACTGCCGGTGTTCTGCCGGCGATGACGGGGGCGGAGCGACGAGCGGAGCCAGAACACAGCGGAGCGAACAGAGGCTGCCCGCGATAATAATAATCACTTTATTTGGGCTGACAGAGCCACAGAACAACTGCGATTTGTCAAATGAATTAGGTATATTGTTAGTAAGTTAGCCATGTAATAAGCGGGATAATGTATAGCTTTACTCGGTCATTGTCGCAAAATAATTGACCTTCACTGACGTTTAAAACACCTCGCCGAAGCGGCTCTGTATTTTAAACTACGTGTCGGTCAATTATTTTGCGACAATGACCTCGTAGCTATACATTATCCCTTACATATCTCTTGTCGTGGAATTAACACAACATTATGCATACTTTTCACAATAAATAAAATAAGATTTTGTTCTTACTTGCTTGCTTGGGTAAATAAAGGTTAAATAAATAAATTTAAAAAAAAATTATTTGAATACCGATACCAATAATTTCCGATATTACATTTTAATGCATTAGGTTTCCACATGAGTCTGAATGATAGAACCTAAAATATGTACCTGTGGCTGCGTGAGACATCTTCACACAAAACATCATCCTTATAACCTGTTGCCAAAAAATATACTAAAAAATGTCAGGGAAAAAGAAGGTGGCTATAATAATCTGAGAGGAGAGCTCAACTTTAAAATACTCAGTGTCAGAACCAAAATGAAAAGTATGTGCGTGTCAATCTGTGGGCTGGACTTGTGGAACAGTAGAGATAAAACAGAGTACAAACTTGAATCAGTTTTAAAATATGTACAAAAAATCTTTCTTAAATGGGTATCTGGAAGAGGAAGTGTGTTGATTGGGATATATATTATATAATATAAGATGTTTGTGATGTCACGACTAGCTGGCAGATAATAAGATGTTTGTGATGTCACGACTAGCTGGCAGATAATAAGATGTTTGTGATGTCACGACTAGCTGGCAGATAATAAGATGTTTGTGATGTCACGACTAGCTGGCAGATAATAAGATGTTTGTGATGTCACGACTAGCTGGCAGATAATAAGATGTTTGTGATGTCACGACTAGCTGGCAGATAATAAGATGTTTGTGATGTCACGACTAGCTGGCAGATAATAAGATGTTTGTGATGTCATGACTAGCTGGCAGATAATAAGATGTTTGTGATGTCACGACTAGCTGGCAGATAATAAGATGTTTGTGATGTCACGACTAGCTGGCAGATAATAAGATGTTTGTGATGTCCCGACTAGCTGGTAGATAATAAGATGTTTGTGATGTCACGGCTAGCTGGCAGATAATAAGATGTTTGTGATGTCACGACTAGCTGGTAGATAATAAGATGTTTGTGATGTCCCGACTAGCTGGTAGATAATAAGATGTTTGTGATGTCCCGACTAGCTGGTAGATAATAAGATGTTTGTGATGTCACGGCTAGCTGGCAGATAATAAGATGTTTGTGATGTCACGGCTAGCTGGCAGATAATAAGATGTTTGTGATGTCACGACTAGCTGGCAGATAATAAGATGTTTGTGATGTCACGACTAGCTGGCAGATAATAAGATGTTTGTGATGTCACGACTAGCTGGCAGATAATAAGATGTTTGTGATGTCACGACTAGCTGGCAGATAATAAGATGTTTGTGATGTCACGACTAGCTGGCAGATAATAAGATGTTTGTGATGTCACGACTAGCTGGTAGATAATAAGATGTTTGTGATGTCACGACTAGCTGGCAGATAATAAGATGTTTGTGATGTCACGACTAGCTGGCAGATAATAAGATGTTTGTGATGTCACGACTAGCTGGCAGATAATAAGATGTTTGTGATGTCACGACTAGCTGGCAGATAATAAGATGTTTGTGATGTCACGACTAGCTGGCAGATAATAAGATGTTTGTGATGTCACGACTAGCTGGCAGATAATAAGATGTTTGTGATGTCACGACTAGCTGGCAGATAATTAGATGTTTGTGATGTCACGACTAGCTGGCAGATAATAAGATGTTTGTGATGTCACGACTAGCTGGCAGATAATAAGATGTTTGTGATGTCACGACTAGCTGGCAGATAATAAGATGTTTGTGATGTCACGACTAGCTGGCAGATAATAAGATGTTTGTGATGTCACGACTAGCTGGTAGATAATAAGATGTTTGTGATGTCACGACTAGCTGGCAGATAATTAGATGTTTGTGATGTCACGACTAGCTGGCAGATAATAAGATGTTTGTGATGTCACGACTAGCTGGCAGATAATAAGATGTTTGTGATGTCACGACTAGCTGGCAGATAATAAGATGTTTGTGATGTCATGACTAGCTGGCAGATAATAAGACCTTGGTCAAAGTTGCAATATTCAGTTGATCATCTCATCTGTAACGTGCTGTGTTTATAATCCAAGCACTGTTTGCATATAGATCTTCTTCAAATGGAGCTATGAAATCTAACACATGTCTACATTTGCAGGTGACTGGCCATGCACAAATTAAGTGACCTGGCAGCTACTGTAACTTCATAGGAACCCTCATTTTGTCCTGGCAGGTCACCTGAAAATACAATCACGTGTCAGATTGCGTAGCTCAGTTTGATGGGAAAATGATAAACGTTGTACTTTACAAACGATCGACTGAATAATTACAACTTGGCGTAATCGGCGTAACTGTAACCCTAGTGCAACAACAAAGCCAACAACACAAGTTCACGTCTTTACATTATGTCACGTCCAACTGGTGAGAATTTGTTTTCTGGCCTATGGTATTGTAGCGTCTTCGCTATTAAAGGACTCACCGATGCAGTTTGTTGTTTCTCACTTCATGTTTATTCAACTTGCAGATAGTTCTCGATTACAAAGACTGGGTGCATCACCTCTGCTTGCATGTGTAGACTCAACTTGAACTTCCCATACACACAGAGAGCGCACCCTCAGGTGTACCACCCCCTCAGGTGTACCACCCCCTCAGGTGTACCACCCCCTTATACCTGCCCACAGGTCAGCCCCTGCCCCCTCCCCCCTCTACCAACCCCGGGCTCGCGCAACCAATAGCATCACCTGCCAGCCCCAGGCTGGTAGAGTGCAGAGTGACAGCTCGGCTGACCAATCACCCCAATCCAAGGGTCGCTACAGTATTTTCACAACATGAGGTTGGGTCTACCAGCTAGTCATGACCCTGAAGAGCAGACATCTGACCCCCAGTGACATCTGACCTCTGACCCCCAGTGACCTCACACATCTGACCCCCAACATCTGACCCCCAGTGACATCACACATCTGACCCCCAACATCTGACCCCCAGTGACATCACACATCTGACCCCCAACATCTGACCCCCGGTGACCTCAGACATCTGACCCCCAGTGACATCACACATCTGAGCCCCAGTGACATCACACATTCTGAACAGACAGACAGACAGACAGACAGACAGACAGACAGACAGACAGACAGACAGACATACAGACATTCTGAACAGACAGACAGACAGACAGACATTCTGAACAGACAGACAGACAGACAGACATTCTGAACAGACAGACAGACAGACAGACATTCTGAACAGACAGACAGACATTCTGAACAGACAGACAGACAGACAGACATTCTGAACAGACAGACAGACAGACAGACATTCTGAACAGACAGACAGACATTCTGAACAGACAGACAGACAGACAGACATTCTGAACAGACAGACAGACATTCTGAACAGACAGACAGACAGACATTCTGAACAGACAGACAGACAGACAGACAGACAGACAGACAGACAGACAGACAGACAGACAGACAGACATACAGACATTCTGAACAGACAGACAGACAGACAGACATTCTGAACAGACAGACAGACATTCTGAACAGACAGACAGACAGACAGACATTCTGAACAGACAGACAGACATTCTGAACAGACATACAGACAGACAGACATTCTGAACAGACATACAGACAGACAGACAGACAGACAGACAGACAGACAGACATTCTGAACAGACAGACAGACATTCTGAACAGACAGACAGACAGACAGACATTCTGAACAGACAGACAGACAGACAGACAGACAGACAGACAGACAGACAGACATACAGACATTCTGAACAGACAGACAGACAGACAGACAGACATACAGACAGACAGCAGACATTCTGAACAGACAGACAGCCAGCAGATATTCTGAACAGACAGACAGACAGACAGACATTCTGAACAGACAGACAGCAGACATTCTGAACAGACAGACAGCCAGCAGATATTCTGAACAGACAGACAGACAGACAGACAGACAGACAGACAGACATTCTGAACAGACAGACAGACAGACATTCTGAACAGACAGACAGACAGACATTCTGAACAGACAGACAGACATTCTGAACAGACATACAGACAGCCATTCTGAACAGACAGACAGACAGACAGACATTCTGAACAGACAGACATACAGACAGACATTCTGAACAGACAGACAGACAGACAGACAAACAGACAGACAGACAGACAGACAGACAGACAGACATTCTGAACAGAGAGACATACAGACAGACAGACAGACAGACAGACAGACAGACAGACATACAGACAGACAGACAGACAGACAGACAGACAGACAGACAGACAGACAGACAGACAGACAGCAGACATTCTGAACAGACAGACAGACAGACATTCTGAACAGACAGACAGACAGACAGACAGACAGACAGACAGCAGACATTCTGAACAGACAGACAGACATTCTGAACAGACAGACAGACAGCAGACATTCTGAACAGACAGACAGACAGACATTCTGAACAGACAGACAGACAGACATTCTGAACAGACAGAGAGTGAATCGTCTGCATGATCATCGCAGGTACAGTTTAGCTGCATGTCATTTCGGCAGTAAATCACAAACCAAAAAATCAGGACCTACAATACTAAATGCCAAAGTACCAGTTCCTCAGGAACCCCAGAGGCCATCATGACAGTAACAGAGAGGTCAAGGGTCATCATGACAGTAACATAGAGGTCACTGAGGCACCTGTACCTCCTGATTATAATATTTTATTGGTTATCGACCCGACATCTAGGTGGCCTCAAGTCTGCATGATGTGCTATTTTATATTCTTAGTTCTGAAAAGCAGCTTTGAATAAGCAGTAGTCAATATTAATAATAATTTCAGTTCTGAACCACTAGAAATCACTAGCTAATATCCTGGTAAGGATTTATTTAGGATAGTATAAAATATGATTATTATTAATATATAATATTATGTGCAACAAGGTTGAAACCTTGCAAAGGTAGTTCCTTTGGTGTAAACTCACTCCCAAGTTAAGTTCCCTCCACTTCACCACCTGCATTGAGTCATTTTCAGGTGTTTAATATACATGATCAGAGGACTGTGGTGTTTAATATACATGATCAGAGGACCATGGTGTTTAATATACATGATCAGAGGACTGTGGTGTTTAATATACATGATCAGAGGACCATGGTGTTTAATATACATGATCAGAGGACTGTGGTGTTTAATATACATGATCAGAGGACCGTGGTGTTTAATATACATGATCAGAGGACCATGGTGTTTAATATACATGATCAGAGGACTGTGGTGTTTAATATACATGATCAGAGGACTGTGGTGTTTAATATACATGATCAGAGGACCATGGTGTTTAATATACATGATCAGAGGACTGTGGTGTTTAATATACATGATCAGAGGACTGTGGTGTTTAATATACATGATCAGAGGACTGTGGTGTTTAATATACATGATCAGAGGACCATGGTGTTTAATATACATGATCAGAGGACCATGGTGTTTAATATACATGATCAGAGGACTGTGGTGTTTAATATACATGATCAGAGGACAGGTGGTGTTTAATATACATGATCAGAGGACAGGTGGTGTTTAATATACATGATCAGAGGACTGGTGTGTTTAATATACATGATCAGAGGACTGTGGTGTTTAATATACATGATCAGAGGACTGGTGTGTTTAATATACATGATCAGAGGACTGTGGTGTTTAATATACATGATCAGAGGACTGTGGTGTTTAATATACATGATCAGAGGACTGTGGTGTTTAATATACATGATCAGAGGACCATGGTGTTTAATATACATGATCAGAGGACTGTGGTGTTTAATATACATGATCAGAGGACTGTGGTGTTTAATATACATGATCAGAGGACTGTGGTGTTTAATATACATGATCAGAGGACTGTGGTGTTTAATATACATGATCAGAGGACTGTGGTGTTTAATATACATGATCAGAGGACTGTGGTGTTTAATATACATGATCAGAGGACTGTGGTGTTTAATATACATGATCAGAGGACTGTGGTGTTTAATATACATGATCAGAGGACTGTGGTGTTTAATATACATGATCAGAGGACTGTGGTGTTTAATATACATGATCAGAGGACTGTGGTGTTTAATATACATGATCAGAGGACAGGTGTGTTTAATATACATGATCAGAGGACTGTGGTGTTTAATATACATGATCAGAGGACCGGTGTGTTTAATATACATGATCAGAGGACTGTGGTGTTTAATATACATGATCAGAGGACTGTGGTGTTTAATATACATGATCAGAGGACTGTGGTGTTTAATATACATGATCAGAGGACTGTGGTGTTTAATATACATGATCAGAGGACTGTGGTGTTTAATATACATGATCAGAGGACTGTGGTGTTTAATATACATGATCAGAGGACCGGTGTGTTTAATATACATGATCAGAGGACCATGGTGTTTAATATACATGATCAGAGGACAGTGGTGTTTAATATACATGATCAGAGGACTGTGGTGTTTAATATACATGATCAGAGGACCGGTGTGTTTAATATACATGATCAGAGGACTGTGGTGTTTAATATACATGATCAGAGGACTGTGGTGTTTAATATACATGATCAGAGGACTGTGGTGTTTAATATACATGATCAGAGGACTGTGGTGTTTAATATACATGATCAGAGGACCGTGGTGTTTAATATACATGATCAGAGGACTGTGGTGTTTAATATACATGATCAGAGGACCGGTGCAGAGCGCCTGCTAGTGCCTAGTGACCACCGTGACATAATGCACATTCATATCTCAGATCCTAGCTAATATCCTGGTTATGGTCTTATAGGGAGGTGTAGTCTGACGTCACTTTAGTTTTCCGCACGGTCCACCCGTATAGGGATTTATCATTGGGAAAATGTATCAATTATCGGCTATTGTAATAATTCTGCCTCATGAACATTGGCAAGCATTCCATTTTTGCACAAAATGAGTTCCCTTCTATCACTAACATTATTGTTTAACACTTTCAGTGCCCAGCAGGGGGCGCACGATTTAATGCTTGAATGCCCAGCATCCACTTCAATGTTAGCGTTAATATTGCCTAATCTATGTTTTAAATGATGGCTATGTGTCTAATCTGCCCGTCGCTTATCAATGACTCATTTTCCAGTCAACATTGTCGAAGCGGATTGTTTTTTTATCGGTTCATTTCCGTTTTATAGCATTTTGAAACGCCCGCTTTCAAGAAAAATAAAAAGATTCCATGATAAACGCCCTGCACTGGAATATTCTAGAACGTTGAAATCTTTCTGCCTATTTATTAATCGTTTTCAAATAAACGCTAGATTATCGATAGTATGTGTACGTATGTACGCTGGTGCCGCGAGCTGAAAATCGATTCTCTTAGTTCCTGATCGCTCCCACAGCCAAACAGCCATATCACACATAGGGGAAAAGCTTATATCTCGTGAAAACATGTCTGATTATCCTAAGACTGGTAAAATAGATTCCTTACCTGAGATCAGATGGTATCCAAAAAGATTATTCCAATTCCTGATCACCATTCCAAAAATGTATCCTTTTATTGAACCATCGCTACATACTGTAAAACACATATTACACACTGTTCTGCGTGAGAAGTAAAATGTGGATTCCGGAGTTTTTTTTTCTCATCCAAAAGGGTGCATTACCATCTGGGAGACGATAGGGGGCGCTTTTTCACATCTGAGCTCCTGGTGGGGCTGGTTTCCCAACGGTAGACTCGGTTGATGAAATATGAATTCAGATCGCTAATAAAAAAAATGTCACGCTAATTGTCGTGGTGGGCATTCAGGGGGCGGGCGGCTAACACGTGTAATGTCGTGGCTGGCATTCAAAGTGTTATGAGGGCAATAATTATACGTAATTATTCTTAGATTAATTGCGAATTGTTTCATGTTTAGCTATAGATTGTGGATGAATACACACAGAAAGGTACACCATGCCAATGTTCATGCTTTTGTTGTTTTAAACGAGACTATTTAGAAATGTGTCCATTAGAAATACATTGTAATTTCACGCGAGGTGGACCGGCCGGAGACAACAATGACGTAACCACTACACCATTCAGGATACGGTGTTTATATGTACATTCATATTCCAGACATTAGCTAATATCTTGTTTAAGGGCTTATTCAGGATACAATTGTTGATCAAAACATTTTAGAATTGTAGAAACAAAACCTTAAATGACGTAATATTTCCTCTCCTGTATGGATGGGTGGAGCAGTGCCAGGCCCTCATCAGACACCTCTCCAGACATTACATCAACACACTGCTGTTCCTGTGAGCTGGCTGGCCTGCACTGAAGTAGGTGGCTCACTACCTCTCCTCAGACTCACCTCACGGTGTCCACACCTGGAAACTGGAGCACAGTCCCAACTGGATATGACCCCAACAACACAGTCCAGTCAGAAGAGCAGTTTTGTTGTTTCATAGGAGTATTATTATTATTATTATTATTATTATTATTATTATTATTATTATTATTATTATTATTATTATTATTATTATTATTATTATTATTATTATTATTATTATTATTATTATTATTATTATTATTTTTTAATTATGTTTTTGGTAGATATTTTATTGTTTTTTTCAGGGCAGTCCGGTAGATAGAGAGAGCAAGTATGGGAGGATAGATGGGGTAAGACACTCGGCAAAGGTCGCCGGGTCCGGGAGTCGAACCTGAGACGGCCGTGTTGCACCGCAGTGCTGTACGCGGTGCGCCACCCTGGCACCCCGTCATAGTAGTATGTGTACGTTTACAATCAGAAGAGCAGTTTTGTTGTTTCCTAGTAGTATGTGTATGTTTACAATCAGAAGAGCAGTTTTGTTGTTTCCTAGTAGTATGTGTATGTTTACAATCAGAAGAGCAGTTTTGTTGTTTCCTAGTAGTATGTGTATTTTGTTTGAAGTCACCTTTATCTCAGGTGTAATTGATTGATTGATTGATTGATTGAGTGCACACATGAGGAAGGGACGGCATACAGTACATGAAACGAAAGGTCAGGATGTCACAGAAAATGTTAGGATATCACAATGACGCCCTGACAGCACGTTCATACAACGCGAGGAGGAATACTGTAGCTAGTGTGTTTGGTCTCAACAGCGGCATTGCTGACATTTACAAAAACAAGACCCTTTCTAAATGTAACCTATTCAATATGTATATGCCACAGAGCATTCAGTCTATTTCATATAGTTAAAGGGACCCTTCACCAACAAAACATTGTGGATTTATTTTCACACACATCCAACAGTTTTAAACAGTTTGGCACACATTGATTTGCAGTAGTATGACAGTCATGTTATAAGGTTCCTATAAGACAAGGTATTGCTGTGTTTTGATCTACATAATTTCATTGAGCTGTAATTAACAGAATACAAGGATTCAATGTCCCTGATGACATCACTGTTGGCCATATTCACATTAATTTACTCTTATTAACCGTCAAACTGAATGAATCAGACTACACCTGTTTCAGACTGCATTATAAACTGTAGCTTCAGGCTACACCTGTTTCAGACTGCATTATAAACTGTAGCTTCAGCCTGTTTCAGACTGCATTATAAACTGTAGCTTCAGCCTGTTTCAGACTGCATTATAAACTGTAGCTTCAGCCTGTTTCAGACTGCATTATAAGCTGTAGCTTCAGTCTACACCTGTTTCAGACTGCATTATAAACTGTAGCTTCAGTCTACACCTGTTTCAGACTGCATTATAAACTGTAGCTTCAGTCTACACCTGTTTCAGACTGCATTATAAACTGTAGCTTCAGTCTACACCTGTTTCAGACTGCATTATAAACTGTAGCTTCAGTCTACACCTGTTTCAGACTACATTATAAACTGTAGCTTCAGTCTACACCTGTTTCAGACTGCATTATAAGCTGTAGCTTCAGTCTACACCTGTTTCAGACTGCATTATAAGCTGTAGCTTCAGTCTACACCTGTTTCAGACTGCATTATAAACTGTAGCTTCAGTCTACACCTGTTTCAGACTGCATTATAAACTGTAGCTTCAGTCTACACCTGTTTCAGACTGCATTATAAACTGTAGCTTCAGTCTACACCTGTTTCAGACTGCATTATAAACTGTAGCTTCAGACTACACCTGTTTCAGACTGCATTATACGCTGTAGCTTCAGTCTACACCTGTTTCAGACTGCATTATAAGCTGTAGCTTCAGTCTACACCTGTTTCAGACTGCATTATAAACTGTAGCTTCAGTCTACACCTGTTTCAGACTGCATTATAAACTGTAGCTTCAGTCTACACCTGTTTCAGACTGCATTATAAACTGTAGCTTCAGTCTACACCTGTTTCAGAATGCATTATAAACTGTAGCTTCAGTCTGTTTCAGACTGCATTATAAACTGTAGCTTCAGTCTACACCTGTTTCAGACTGCATTATAAACTGTAGCTTCAGTCTACACCTGTTTCAGACTGCATTATAAACTGTAGCTTCAGTCTACACCTGTTTCAGACTGCATTATAAACTGTAGCTTCAGTCTACACCTGTTTCAGACTGCATTATAAACTGTAGCTTCAGTCTACACCTGTTTCAGACTGCATTATAAACTGTAGCTTCAGTCTACACCTGTTTCAGACTGCATTATAAGCTGTAGCTTCAGTCTACACCTGTTTCAGACTGCATTATAAGCTGTAGCTTCAGTCTACACCTGTTTCAGACTGCATTATAAACTGTAGCTTCAGTCTACACCTGTTTCAGACTGCATTATAAACTGTAGCTTCAGTCTACACCTGTTTCAGACTGCATTATAAACTGTAGCTTCAGTCTACACCTGTTTCAGACTGCATTATAAACTGTAGCTTCAGTCTACACCTGTTTCAGACTGCATTATAAACTGTAGCTTCAGTCTACACCTGTTTCAGACTGCATTATAAACTGTAGCTTCAGTCTACACCTGTTTCAGACTGCATTATAAACTGTAGCTTCAGCCTGTTTCAGACTGCATTATAAACTGTAGCTTCAGACTGTTTCAGACTGCATTATAAGCTGTAGCTTCAGTCTACACCTGTTTCAGACTGCATTATAAGCTGTAGCTTCAGTCTACACCTGTTTCAGACTGCATTATAAACTGTAGCTTCAGTCTACACCTGTTTCAGACTGCATTATAAGCTGTAGCTTCAGTCTACACCTGTTTCAGACTGCATTATAAACTGTAGCTTCAGTCTACACCTGTTTCAGACTGCATTATAAACTGTAGCTTCAGGCTACACCTGTTTCAGACTACATTATAAACTGTAGCTTCAGTCTACACCTGTTTCAGACTGCATTATAAACTGTAGCTTCAGTCTACACCTGTTTCAGACTGCATTATAAGCTGTAGCTTCAGTCTACACCTGTTTCAGACTGCATTATAAACTGTAGCTTCAGTCTACACCTGTTTCAGACTGCATTATAAACTGTAGCTTCAGTCTACACCTGTTTCAGACTGCATTATAAACTGTAGCTTCAGTCTACACCTGTTTCAGACTGCATTATAAACTGTAGCTTCAGTCTACACCTGTTTCAGACTGCATTATAAACTGTAGCTTCAGTCTACACCTGTTTCAGACTGCATTATAAACTGTAGCTTCAGTCTACACCTGTTTCAGACTGCATTATAAACTGTAGCTTCAGTCTACACCTGTTTCAGACTGCATTATAAACTGTAGCTTCAGTCTACACCTGTTTCAGACTGCATTATAAGCTGTAGCTTCAGTCTACACCTGTTTCAGACTGCATTATAAACTGTAGCTTCAGTCTACACCTGTTTCAGACTGCATTATAAACTGTAGCTTCAGTCTACACCTGTTTCAGACTGCATTATAAACTGTAGCTTCAGTCTACACCTGTTTCAGACTGCATTATAAACTGTAGCTTCAGTCTACACCTGTTTCAGACTGCATTATAAGCTGTAGCTTCAGTCTACACCTGTTTCAGACTGCATTATAAACTGTAGCTTCAGTCTACACCTGTTTCAGACTGCATTATAAACTGTAGCTTCAGTCTACACCTGTTTCAGACTGCATTATAAACTGTAGCTTCAGTCTACACCTGTTTCAGAATGCATTATAAACTGTAGCTTCAGTCTGTTTCAGACTGCATTATAAACTGTAGCTTCAGTCTACACCTGTTTCAGACTGCATTATAAACTGTAGCTTCAGTCTACACCTGTTTCAGACTGCATTATAAACTGTAGCTTCAGTCTACACCTGTTTCAGACTGCATTATAAACTGTAGCTTCAGTCTACACCTGTTTCAGACTGCATTATAAACTGTAGCTTCAGTCTACACCTGTTTCAGACTGCATTATAAACTGTAGCTTCAGTCTACACCTGTTTCAGACTGCATTATAAACTGTAGCTTCAGTCTACACCTGTTTCAGACTGCATTATAAACTGTAGCTTCAGTCTACACCTGTTTCAGACTGCATTATAAGCTGTAGCTTCAGTCTACACCTGTTTCAGACTGCATTATAAGCTGTAGCTTCAGTCTACACCTGTTTCAGACTGCATTATAAACTGTAGCTTCAGTCTACACCTGTTTCAGACTGCATTATAAACTGTAGCTTCAGTCTACACCTGTTTCAGACTGCATTATAAACTGTAGCTTCAGTCTACACCTGTTTCAGACTGCATTATAAACTGTAGCTTCAGTCTACACCTGTTTCAGACTGCATTATAAACTGTAGCTTCAGTCTACACCTGTTTCAGACTGCATTATAAACTGTAGCTTCAGCCTGTTTCAGACTGCATTATAAACTGTAGCTTCAGACTGTTTCAGACTGCATTATAAGCTGTAGCTTCAGTCTACACCTGTTTCAGACTGCATTATAAGCTGTAGCTTCAGTCTACACCTGTTTCAGACTGCATTATAAACTGTAGCTTCAGTCTACACCTGTTTCAGACTGCATTATAAGCTGTAGCTTCAGTCTACACCTGTTTCAGACTGCATTATAAACTGTAGCTTCAGTCTACACCTGTTTCAGACTGCATTATAAGCTGTAGCTTCAGTCTACACCTGTTTCAGACTGCATTATAAACTGTAGCTTCAGTCTACACCTGTTTCAGACTGCATTATAAACTGTAGCTTCAGTCTACACCTGTTTCAGACTGCATTATAAACTGTAGCTTCAGTCTACACCTGTTTCAGACTGCATTATAAACTGTAGCTTCAGTCTACACCTGTTTCAGACTGCATTATAAACTGTAGCTTCAGTCTACACCTGTTTCAGACTGCATTATAAACTGTAGCTTCAGTCTACACCTGTCTCAGATTGCATTATAAACTGTAGCTTCAGTCTACACCTGTTTCAGACTGCATTATAAACTGTAGCTTCAGTCTACACCTGTTTCAGACTGCATTATAAACTGTAGCTTCAGTCTACACCTGTTTCAGACTGCATTATAAACTGTAGCTTCAGTCTACACCTGTTTCAGACTGCATTATAAACTGTAGCTTCAGTCTACACCTGTTTCAGACTGCATTATAAACTGTAGCTTCAGTCTACACCTGTTTCAGACTGCATTATAAACTGTAGCTTCAGTCTACACCTGTTTCAGACTGCATTATAAACTGTAGCTTCAGCCTGTTTCAGACTGCATTATAAACTGTAGCTTCAGTCTCCACCTGTTTCAGACTGCATTATAAACCATAGCTTCAGTCTACACCTGTTTCAGACTGCATTATAAACTGTAGCTTCAGTCTACACCTGTTTCAGACTGCATTATAAACTGTAGCTTCAGTCTACACCTGTTTCAGACTGCATTATAAACTGTAGCTTCAGTCTACACCTGTTTCAGACTGCATTATAAACTGTAGCTTCAGTCTACACCTGTTTCAGACTGCATTATAAACTGTAGCTTCAGTCTACACCTGTTTCAGACTGCATTATAAACTGTAGCTTCAGTCTACACCTGTTTCAGACTGCATTATAAACTGTAGCTTCAGTCTACACCTGTTTCAGACTGCATTATAAACTGTAGCTTCAGTCTACACCTGTTTCAGACTGCATTATAAACTGTAGCTTCAGTCTACACCTGTTTCAGACTGCATTATAAACTGTAGCTTCAGCCTGTTTCAGACTGCATTATAAACTGTAGCTTCAGGCTACACCTGTTTCAGACTGCATTATAAACTGTAGCTTCAGTCTACACCTGTTTCAGACTGCATTATAAACTGTAGCTTCAGTCTACACCTGTTTCAGACTGCATTATAAACTGTAGCTTTAGTCTACACCTGTTTCAGACTGCATTATAAACTGTAGCTTCAGTCTACACCTGTTTCAGACTGCATTATAAACTGTAGCTTCAGTCTACACCTGTTTCAGACTGCATTATAAACTGTAGCTTCAGTCTACACCTGTTTCAGACTGCATTATAAACTGTAGCTTCAGGCTGTTTCAGACTGCATTATAAACTGTAGCTTCAGTCTACACCTGTTTCAGACTGCATTATAAACTGTAGCTTCAGTCTACACCTGTTTCAGACTGCATTATAAACTGTAGCTTCAGTCTACACCTGTTTCAGACTGCATTATAAACTGTAGCTTCAGTCTACACCTGTTCCAGACTGCATTATAAACTGTAGCTTCAGGCTACACCTGTTTCAGACTGCATTATAAACTGTAGCTTCAGCCTGTTTCAGACTGCATTATAAACTGTAGCTTCAGCCTGTTTCAGACTGCATTATAAACTGTAGCTTCAGCCTGTTTCAGACTGCATTATAAGCTGTAGCTTCAGTCTACACCTGTTTCAGACTGCATTATAAACTGTAGCTTCGGTCTACACCTGTTTCAGACTGCATTATAAACTGTAGCTTCGGTCTACACCTGTTTCAGACTGCATTATAAACTGTAGCTTCAGTCTACACCTGTTTCAGACTGCATTATAAACTGTAGCTTCAGTCTACACCTGTTTCAGACTGCATTATAAACTGTAGCTTCAGTCTACACCTGTTTCAGACTGCATTATAAACTGTAGCTTCAGTCTACACCTGTTTCAGACTGCATTATAAACTGTAGCTTCAGTCCACACCTGTTTCAGACTGCATTATAAACTGTAGCTTCAGTCTACACCTGTTTCAGACTGCATTATAAACTGTAGCTTCAGTCTACACCTGTTTCAGACTGCATTATAAACTGTAGCTTCAGTCTACACCTGTTTCAGACTGCATTATAAACTGTAGCTTCAGTCTACACCTGTTTCAGACTGCATTATAAACTGTAGCTTCAGTCTACACCTGTTTCAGACTGCATTATAAACTGTAGCTTCAGCCTGTTTCAGACTGCATTATAAACTGTAGCTTCAGACTGTTTCAGACTGCATTATAAGCTGTAGCTTCAGTCTACACCTGTTTCAGACTGCATTATAAACTGTAGCTTCAGTCTACACCTGTTTCAGACTGCATTATAAACTGTAGCTTCAGTCTACACCTGTTTCAGACTGCATTATAAACTGTAGCTTCAGTCTACACCTGTTTCAGACTGCATTATAAACTGTAGCTTCAGCCTGTTTCAGACTGCATTATAAACTGTAGCTTCAGTCTACACCTGTTTCAGACTGCATTATAAGCTGTAGCTTCAGTCTACACCTGTTTCAGACTGCATTATAAACTGTAGCTTCAGTCTACACCTGTTTCAGACTGCATTATAAACTGTAGCTTCAGTCTACACCTGTTTCAGACTGCATTATAAACTGTAGCTTCAGTCTACACCTGTTTCAGACTGCATTATAAACTGTAGCTTCAGGCTACACCTGTTTCAGACTGCATTATAAACTGTAGCTTCAGTCTACACCTGTTTCAGACTGCATTATAAACTGTAGCTTCAGTCTACACCTGTTTCAGACTGCATTATAAACTGTAGCTTCAGTCTACACCTGTTTCAGACTGCATTATAAGATATAGCTTCGGTCTACACCTGTTTCAGACTGCATTATAAACTGTAGCTTCAGTCTACACCTGTTTCAGACTGCATTATAAACTGTAGCTTCAGTCTACACCTGTTTCAGACTGCATTATAAACTGTAGCTTCAGTCCACACCTGTTTCAGACTGCATTATAAACTGTAGCTTCAGTCTACACCTGTTTCAGACTGCATTATAAACTGTAGCTTCAGTCTACACCTGTTTCAGACTGCATTATAAACTGTAGCTTCAGTCTACACCTGTTTCAGACTGCATTATAAACTGTAGCTTCAGTCTACACCTGTTTCAGACTGCATTATAAACTGTAGCTTCAGTCTACACCTGTTTCAGACTGCATTATAAACTGTAGCTTCAGTCTACACCTGTTTCAGACTGCATTATAAGCTGTAGCTTCAGTCTACACCTGTTTCAGACTGCATTATAAACTGTAGCTTCAGTCTACACCTGTTTCAGACTGCATTATAAACTGTAGCTTCAGTCTACACCTGTTTCAGACTGCATTATAAACTGTAGCTTCAGTCTACACCTGTTTCAGACTGCATTATAAACTGTAGCTTCAGTCTACACCTGTTTCAGACTGCATTATAAACTAGCTTCAGGCTGTTTCAGACTGCATTATAAACTGTAGCTTCAGTCCACACCTGTTTCAGACTGCATTATAAACTGTAGCTTCAGTCTACACCTGTTTCAGACTGCATTATAAACTGTAGCTTCAGTCTACACCTGTTTCAGACTGCATTATAAACTGTAGCTTTATCATATCTCATATGTACTTGAAGGAAGGAAGTCTCCTACTGTATGTAGTTAGTGAAGGAAGTCTCCTACTGTATAACAATAATAATAATAATAATAATAATAATAATAATAATAATAATAATAATAATAATAATAATAATAATAATAATAATAATAATAATCATAATAATTCATTTATTTTATATATCGCTTCTCAATGACCCGAGGTCGCTGCTATACTGTATTATGTACTTAGTGAATGAAGGAGGTCTCCTCTGTACTTAGTGAAGTGATTCATCTGAGGTCTTTGTAAGGAGCACAGCGGGAATTCTGCAGCAGCATCGTACATCCGTTCCACTGATGTTGTTCTGCCACATTAATGGGCCATGTCAGAATAATGTGGGTGCAGCTCCGTGGTTACGAGCCCCCTGGTGCCTTTCTCTGTTCCACTCTCTCTGGGGGCGGGGCTTCCTCCAGCTGGCTCACTGTGGGCGGGGCTTCCTGCAGCTGGCTCACTGTGGGCGGGGCTTCCTGCAGCTGGCTCACTGTGGGCGGGGCTTCCTGCAGCTGGCTCACTGTGGGCGGGGCTTCTTCCAGCTGGCTCACTGTGGGCGGGGCTTCCTCCAGCTGGCTCACTGTGGGCGGGGCTTCCTTCAGCGGGCTCCCTGTGGGCGGGGCTTCCTGCAGCTGGCTCATTGTGGGCGGGGCTTCCTGCAGCTGGCTCACTGTGGGCGGGGCTTCTTCCAGCTGGCTCACTGTGGGCGGGGCTTCCTCCAGCTGGCTCACTGTGGGCGGGGCTTCCTTCAGCTGGCTCCCTGTGGGCGGGGCTTCCTGCAGCTGGCTCCCTGTGGGCGGGGCTTCCCCCAGCTGGCTCCCTGTGGGCGGGGCTTCCTCCAGCTGGCTCCCTGTGGGCGGGGCTTCCTGTTGTTTTGTGCTTGTAGTTCTGCTCAGGTATCAAGAGTCGCCTCAACACAAACAGCAGACATTGAGACGACTTCATTTATTTAGCCTGGTACAGTGTGACTGCAGTATTACAGTAGGTCTATATATTATTATACTGTAGGTCTATATATTATTATACTGTAGGTCTATATATTATTATACACTATACCTATATATTATTATACACTATACCTATATATTATTATACTGTAGGCCTATCTATTTTACAGTAGGTCTATATATTATTATACTGTAGACCTATATATATTATTATACTGTAGGTCTATCTATTTTACAGTAGGTCTATATATTATTATACTGTAGGTCTATATATTATTATACAATAGGTCTATATATTATTATACAGTAGGTTTATATGTAAGGGATAATGTATAGCTACGAGGTCATTGTCGCAAAATAATTGACCGACACGGAGTTCTGGAACACAGAGGCGCCGCGCCGAGGTGTTTTTTTTTTAAAAAACTTTGGCCATTTCCCTGGCTCTTTTATACGTTTATCGCATTTATACTTTGGTCAAGCTCGACCGACAGAAGCAGGCTGAAAGGGTTCAGATGGGGGGGAAGACACTCTGGGAAAGGCACGGCTGCCGTCCGGGATTTGAACGCGCTCAGCCCCAGATCCGTGACGAGCACGGTTGTCCACGGCGCTGAAATAGCACTCGCGGTACGTGGTGAGCTACTGGAGCTCCCCTCGCCGAGGTGTTTTAAACGTCAGTGAAGGTCAATTATTTTGCGACAATGACCGAGTATAGCTATACATTATCCCGCTTATTACATGGCTAACTTACTAACAATATACGAAATTCATTTTACACCATCGACAAGACGAGATTAAATGCAGACGCGGTTGTTCTGTTGCTCCTCTGGCGTCGGCAGGTGTGTGCAGCTTGATTGCACCTGATGCAGTGCAGCTGTGCGTATGGTAAAGCTCAGCCCCTTTCGTGACTGCGATCAAAATGCTTGATTGTGATTGGTCAATAGCGCTCCGTTGCCCCTAGCAGCGGTCATTATTGCGCGTTGCCCCTAGCAGTGGTGAATTATCGAGAAATAATTGACCGCTGCTAGGGGCAACGGATCGCTAATGACCAATCACAATCAAGCATTTTAATCAAGCATGTAATAAATTATTATACTGTAGGTCTATATATTATTATACAGTATGTCTATATATTATTATACTGTAGGTATATATATTATTATACTGTAGGTCTATCTATTTTACAGTAGGTCTATATATTATTATACTGTAGGTCTATCTATTTTACAGTAGGCCTATATATTATTATACAGTAGACCTATATATTATTATACAGTATGCCTATATATTATTATACAGTAGACCTATATATTATTATACAGTATACCTATATATTATTATACAGTAGGCGTATATATTTTTATACAGTAGGCCTATATATTATTATACAGTAGGCCTATATATTATTATACAGTAGACCTATATATTATTATTATTATTATACAGTAGACCTATATATTATTATACAGTAGACATATATATTTTTATACAGTAGGCCTATATATTATTATACAGTAGATCTATATATTATTATACAGTAGGCATATATATTATTATACAGTATACCTATATATTATTATACAGTATACCTATATATTATTATACAGTAGACATATATATATTATTATACAGTAGACCTATATATTATTATACAGTATACCTATATATTATTATACAGTATGCCTATATATTATTATACAGTAGACCTATATATTATTATACAGTAGGCATATATATTTTATACAGTATGCCTATATATTATTATACAGTAGCTCTATATATTATTATACAGTAGGCATATATATTATTATACAGTATACATATATATTATTATACAGTAGACCTATATATTATTATACAGTAGACATATATATTATTATTATACAGTAGACATATATATTATTATACAGTAGACCTATATATTATTATACAGTATACCTATATATTATTATACAGTAGGCGTATATATTTTTATACAGTAGGTGTTGTGAAGGATCAGATTAAACCGAATATGTATATTTATTTATATATATATATTTAATTGTATTTGTATATCGTTTGATATCCCCTGTATATTCCTTGTACAATATGCATTGAATATCCCCGTTTCTACTAAACAGCCCATAATAGTTTCATTCTACCATTGGACGAGAACCTGGCGCCATGTTGCCATACCCCTAGGTCCAAGTTCAATCGTGCCGCCTAACATGTCGAGGCAACCCCCGGTTCCGCGCAGTAATATGCCGGGCGAAATACGAATGGTACTATTTGTTCATAGCGCATATATATATGGCGCTCGTAAAGTAGAACTTTCTTTTAGTCCAGTTCTTTACCCTCCAACAGAGTGACAGACGCAAAAGCCTCCCCACGACGCACGTGCGGTGTAGTAAGGCCTACTTGGCCCAGAATAGGCATTGAGATATCGTGTAGATTAATAGTTGAATGGTCATAGTTTGGCACCATACCGTCGAGTTCTACAATTCTATTAAGCTAATAATAGTCTATTTATGTATGGTGCATCGTTCGGTTCGAGTTCTACAGTTATCAGTACCCCCATCGTTCCTGACGTTATCTGGACGCTTATCCAGGCTGGTTAGACCCCTAGTGGTGATTGCATCCGAGGAGCTCCGGGTCAAGAGCGACTGGACCTGTATATTGGATTACTCTACCCAGACGACGGCGAGCCTTCCACGGCTCTTGGATTATGCTTTGTGTGCTTTGATTATTCCATGGATAAAGGCCAACACTGCCGAGTGTTGGAATTACCCCCCGGAGAGGACTCCAGGTGAGGCGGCGCTCTACACGTGAGGTTGCACCACGTCTCTCCGTTGTGGACCGGCAGATACCGTTCCACAGAGGGTCCAGCTGTATTCGTCTGCGGCCCGAGGTTCTGTGGGCACCGTGTCCAAGACTTTGGATTCTCCCAAGACACCGTCAGCCAGATGGGATACCGCCAGCGGCTTCTCTAACCCCCCCTCCTACTGTCTTACAACCAGCGGGACCCCCCCCCCCCTTAGTGTATCCAGATATAATCATTTAAGTACCTTCGCTATCGTTTCCTAAATATTCCAGGTTGTATACTTACTCCCTGCGCAACCAGAGATTGGACATTCAATGTTGATTTACCTACGAATACTCATTTGCCATAAAAGTGCATATTCAATATTTCAAATCATAAATGTAATTAAGTGAATGTTGTATACACCTTTTGCTGTATTAAATATTCGATTTGGTACATTTGTGTTGGTTCGTTTCATCAGGTGGGAAAGTGTTCATCATACTTATATCTTGTACTGGGTGGCCAGAAGTTAAAGTACATGAGGTAGTGGTATTAAATATCATATCTAACAATACAGTCAGGGAATTGTACCCCTCAGTTACAATTGGTCCTTCGAGCCGGAGGGTAACTAGTGTAATATTAATATAGTGTTATTAATATCGAAATGGCCTATGATGAACACTCCACGAAACGATCCTCCTAACCTAGAACGCCCGCGGCGCAGACGACAGACACCTCAGTACTTAGAGGCTTACACTGTCAGTCAACTACCTAGCCTTCGACAAACGGTAAACGTGGTAAAAGTAGAAAGTAAAATTATGTCTGACCTTAACGACCAGGTTTCCCCGACCACAGAGGCCCTAGTAGGTCCTAATGTAACTGACCAAGCCTACGGTGGGGACCAGGAGGGAATTGACATGCCTTTACCCCCCGCCACTACTCAAGAAGTAGTCCCCGACAAGCCCCGGGAGGAAGACAACCCTACAGAGAGAGAACTCTGCACGGAAGAAGAGGAGGAGAGCGCCGAGGAACTAGAGCTCCAGGACTCCCCAACGAGTACCCCCAGGAGCGGTTCACGCAGGAGCGGCTCACCTCCACTACCGCCTTCCCCCAGCGAAGCGGAGAGGACACTACAACAGGCGTTCCTCGTCAGCCTGACAGCCTCTACCGAACGCGATCGGCTCCAAGCACAGACGCTTAGCGAGCGCGAACGTCTCCAAGCACAGGTGACCAGCGAGCGCGAACACCTCCAAGCACAGCAACGGAGCGAAGAACAGCGCACAAGTCTGGAGATGAGACGCTTCCAGATGGAAGAGAATATGGCAAGAGACCGGGCCGACGCCCAGCGCGCCGCTGCCGGTGCCCCAAAGAGACGCAGAGCGCGACAGACTACAAGCGCAACTAATAGAGCAGCTGATCAAAAGGACAACTCCCTCTCCCTCCGCCAGGGGCTCAAGGAACTCGTCGAGACAACAGTCAAGAGCAGCGTCACCGCAACGAGCAAGCGACCCTGAACTTGACCAACAGACCGAGTCTAGACCCCCCGCAGATCCCCTTCCCATACCGGTCCAAGCGAGACCCAGCTACAAGGAAGGAGCGGCATACACTGCGGAGAAGCTAAATAAACGATTACAGGATCTGGAAGATTTGATAGAAGAAGAAGAGGGAGAAGAGGAGAACCAAGCCCGACGACAGCACAGTACTCCACCGGACCAGGAGGTCCCATACAGTCCAGGCTATACCCCCGCGGCGCTGCGCTACAGACCCCCGACTCTATTTACGGGTGAGCACGACGCACGACCAGCCCCGAGGAACAGTACCTGGACCAGCGGGCCATGGTACCCTGCCAGTACCAGCCCACAGCGAGGCGCAAGAGGGGACTCGCCCAGGAGGTCTCTCCCCCAACGCTCGCCGATGTATCAGCCATCCACGGCGTCATACAACGCCACGCCGTCATTCCCAGACTTCGCCTATGAGAGTCGAGCACAGTACACGGAGCTCCGGATGTGCTTAGAGACAATGATGGTGGATGTCGCTGATGAACGCCACAAGTATGCAATATTATTGAAGCACCTGAAAGTACCGTGAGCGCACAATATAGCGCTAGCCTATGCTACCTCCTCGACCCCATACACAGCGGCCCTTGCAGCGCTGGATCAAAGATATGGACGTATATGGGATTACGTAATCCAGGAGATAAGGCATATTGACCGCCTACCCCCAGCCACAGACAATCGCTCACTAGACGACCTGTCAATCAAAGTGCAGTCCCTGGTGGGGATGCTGGGAGCTCAACGGGAGAAGGGCAGGCATGAGCTGTACGCCAACTCTAACGTTGAGAGGATTTTGGAGAAGCTGCCACCCGCAAGACAGGAGCGCTTTCGGCGGCAGAGGGACTACCGAGATCCCGACGGCCCCGAGCCATCCCTCCTTGATCTGGCCGACTTCCTGGCGAGAGAGGTCAGCAGCTTACGACTGGACACCTTCGGGCGGAGCACGCCAAGCTCCAGAGAGGGACCCAGGAGAATAAGTGATGGAAGAAGATCGGTGACTGTCATGCACCAATCAGAGTCAGTACCGAGCAGTAAGAGTCACAGCACCCCCTCGAGAAAGGAGAAGTGGAAGATAGCGTGTCCCTACTGTGAGAAAGAACACTGGCTGTCACAATGTGACTCATTCACAAAGATGAATGCAGAAGAAGTGAGCCAATGGATAAAGTCCAACCGGCGCTGTTATCGATGTGCACGGCCCCACATGGCAGCCGAATGCCGCCTAAAGAAAAGGTGCAGCCGGTGCGATGGAGCCCATCTAGATATACTACACGATAGTAACGGAAGACGGCCTATACCTGCACCACGGAGCGGCACCAAGGCAAGTGTCATGTACATTGACCCCGCCAGCAGCAACGGAGCTCAAGTGCTCTTAAAGGTAGTCCGTGTGACATTGAGCTACCAGGATAAAGTCATGGACACTTACGCCGTCCTTGATGACGGGTCAGAGAAGACCCTTCTGCTCGCCTCCGCTGCGACTCAGCTGGGACTGCGGGGGAGCAAGAACGAAATGACGATTCGGACAATAAGAAGAGATTTAAAGACGATAAAGGGCGAGAATGTCTCCTTCACCATCGCAGCCAACGGGCAGCCAGAGCGACGGTACAAGATCACAAATGCTTTCACCAGCCAAGAAATAGGACTCTCGCAGTACACCTACCCTGTCACCAAGTTGATGGATAAATATGTGCACCTGCGCCAATTACCTATCCCGCTCATAGACGGCGCTACCCCGACCCTGTTGATAGGCTCCGACCATGCAGAACTCATAGTCCCGATTGACCGGGTCCATACAGGCCCCCGAGGCTGTCCTGCAGCAGTCAAGACCCGCCTAGGATGGACATTACAAGGCCCCCTCGCTAAATCTCTCAACCGAACAGCAGCCACTAGCTGCTTCCACTCCAGAACGACAGAAGAAGACACCACTCTCCTGCAGCATGTCGAGAGGCTATGGACCCTAGAGACAATGCCCTTTAAGAACGAAAAGAAAGACATTCGCTCTAAAGAAGACATTTACGCCATCAACCTACTCGAGCAGGGGACAAAGAGAGTCACAGTCGGTGGAGTGATGAGATACGCAACTCCACTCCTGAGGCGAGAGGGAATGCCCCCCTTTCACGCAAAGAAAGACGCCACGGAGCGCTATCTACTGAACACAGAGCGGCGCCTAGCCAAAGACCCCGCTCAACAGAGTGTGTACCGAGCTGAGATCGAGAAGCTAATCACAGCGGGACACGTAACAAAGATTGACATTAAAGAGGCCGATCAGACGACCGAATCATGGTACGTGCCGCATCACAAGGTCCATCACAATGGCAAGGATCGCATTGTGTTTAACTGCAGCTACCAGATCGGATCCCAAAATCTGAATGAAGAGCTCTTGCCCGGCCCCACACTCGGCCCCTCCCTACTAGGCGTGCTACTGCGCTTCCGCCAGGACAAGGTGGCTATAAGCGGGGATATCAAAGGGATGTTCTTGCAGGTGAGACTAGTAGAGGAGGACAAGCCTCTGCTACGGTTCCTATGGAGAGAGAAGATCGGAGATGAGAACCCATCCATCTACCAGTGGGAAGTACTCCCCTTCGGAACCACATGCAGCCCGTGCTGTGCTACATTTGCACTACAGAAACACGTCACAGAGGACCCAGCAGCAGATGAAGAGGTCCAACACAGTGTGAAGAACAGTTTCTACGTGGACAACTGTCTACAAAGCGTCTCGACTCAAGAAGAAGCCGAGGCTCTCCTAATCAAGTTACGCGCCTCCCTAATCAAAGGAGGCTTTGATCTCAGGCAGTGGGCCAGCAGTGACCCGCACGTATTGCGCAGCCTCTCCTCCGCAGACAAGGCTGCCAGCAGCGAGACCTGGATGGCGACAATCCCAGGAGAAGCCCAAGAAATGACACTAGGATTAGTCTGGCGCTTCAAAACAGACTCGCTCCACTATAGACACAAACCCTTGGCTCCAGAGCAAGGAAGGTCGGCGGCGATACCGACCACCAGACGGAGTGTGTACAGAACACTCGCCAGACAATATGACCCGTTGGGATGTATTCT
Source organism: Notolepis coatsorum (assembly GCF_963971535.1). NCBI lineage: Eukaryota > Metazoa > Chordata > Actinopteri > Aulopiformes > Paralepididae > Notolepis > Notolepis coatsorum. Next base: position 106,087,892 of record NC_140175.1, read on the forward strand.
ACCTTACACCACCAGGGCAAAGATGATTGTACGAGCACTATGGGACAAGGACCAGGGCTGGGACGACCCAATACCCGCACACCTTGCCTCAACATGGAGAGAGTGGGAGACGGAACTCCGCTCACTCCCAGGTGTCAATATACGCCGCAGCTACTTCCCATCCACAGTGAGGCCAGAGACATGCGAGATTGAGCTACACGTCTTCAGCGACGCCTCCGAAGTAGCCTACGGATCGGTTGCCTATTTGCGTGCCCAAGAGATGGGAGGAGAGATACACACTGCTTTCATATTGGCCCGCTCAAGAATAGCCCCACGTAAGCAACAATCTATCCCACGTCTAGAGCTCTGCACAGCCCTCGCAGGAGCGCATCTAGCCACGTTAATCCAACGTGAACTCACCATTCCGGTGCATAGAACAATCTTGTGGTCAGATTCCACGACAGTACTCACATGGATTAAGTCTGATTCATGCAGATACAAAGTCTTCGTGGGAGTCAGAGTCACCGAGATTCAAGAATTAACAGAAGAAGCAAGCTGGAGGTATGTGGATACCAAACACAACCCAGCTGACGTCATCACCCGGGGAATGTCCCTGGATGACCTAACCCGTCGCAACATCTACAGTGACGGACCAGCATTCCTCCAGCTCCCGGAAGGAGATTGGCCTACGCCCACCCCGAGGGAAGCAAGTAACGAGGAGGCTGAGAACAAGAAGCTTATGTTCTGTGGACTGAGCACTGTCGCCTCCACAGACCCCAGCATAGACGACTGCATTACCCTAGAGAGTGCGCAACAAAGAACATTCCTGCGGCACCACCCAGAGATTCAGTCCACCACTGACATGTCAGCAGCTGACTACGAAGAAGCAGAACTTCTTCTACTACAACGAGCCCAGAGAGACTCGTTCCCCGATGAGCTAGACTGTCTACAGGGAGGAAACCCCGTCCCATCAGACAGCAGACTGATTCACCTGGCACCAGAGAGTGACGCACATAATCTCATCAGAGTGGGTGGTCGCCTGCGGAGAGCCCCCGATCTACCAGATGACATTAAGCACCCGATCGTCTTGAACAGCCGACACAAGGTCACAGAGCTGATCATAAAGAAATACGACGAGGATGTACACCACGCAGGAGCAGAGAGAGTCTTCGCGGAGATCAGATGTCGTTATTGGATATTGCAAGGGAGAGAAGCAGTACGGCGCTTCCAGCGAACCTGTCTAGACTGCCGTAAGTGGCGCGCGCAGCCCAGCATACCACGGATGGCTGACCTACCCCCCTGTCGCCTCCGAATCGGCGACAAGCCATTCCACTCCACAGGCATGGACTGTTTTGGCCCGTTGTATATAAAGAGAGGAAGAGGCACCGAGAAGCGGTGGGGTATTGTATTCAAATGCATGACCACCAGAGCGATACATATCGAGCTCCTTCCGACCATGAGCACAGACTCATTCCTTATGGCCTTCCGGAGATTCATATCACGGAAAGGACAACCGTCTACATTGTTGTCTGATCACGGGACCAACTTCAAAGGCGGAGAAAGAGAGCTGAGAGAGAGCTTCCAAGCTATGGGCCCAGAACTTAAGACCCACCTCGCTCCAGCCCAGATTGACTTCCAGTTTAATCCCCCGAACGCACCCCACTTCGGTGGAACCTGGGAACGAGAAGTACGTTCTATAAAGACAGCCCTGTATGCCGTACTCGGAGCCCAGACTGTGGCAGAGGAAGTCCTAATGACAGTCCTCACGGAGATCGAGGGAGTATTGAACTCAAAGCCCCTTGGTTACGTCTCCAGTGATGTAGCAGATGTCGACCCAGTCACCCCCAACACACTCCTAATGGAGCGGCTGGACCCCGCGCTACCCCAGACAATGTACAGGCCCGAAGAAGCGAACGGCCGAAGAATGTGGAGGTACAGCCAAGTACTAGCTGACAAGTTTTGGAGCAGCTTCCTACTTCACTACCTACCGTCTCTACAGACCCGCCAGAAGTGGGTAAAAGAGAGAGACAACTTGACAGAAGGAACAGTCGTCATGATAGTTGACCAGTCACTCCCCAGAGCTATGTGGCCGGCTGGCCGCGTAAGCAAAGTGATCACCGGTGCCGATGGCAAGGTCCGAGCAGCTGAAGTACTCGTCCAAGGGCGCACCTACACACGGCCCGTGGCGAGGCTCATAGAACTGCCCCGACTCCCAGATACTATCGATGATGACCATGACCCTATGACTTTGTGAGTTGACTGACCCTTACAGCGGACCTTGAGTGGAAGACAGCGGTTAATCTGTCTCTGCTTAGCTAATTAGGTGGGACTAATTAGGGGGCGGCTGTTGTGAAGGATCAGATTAAACCGAATATGTATATTTATTTATATATATATATTTAATTGTATTTGTATATCGTTTGATATCCCCTGTATATTCCTTGTACAATATGCATTGAATATCCCCGTTTCTACTAAACAGCCCATAATAGTTTCATTCTACCATTGGACGAGAACCTGGCGCCAGGTTGCCATACCCCTAGGTCCAAGTTCAATCGTGCCGCCTAACATGTCGAGGCAACCCCCGGTTCCGCGCAGTAATATGCCGGGCGAAATACGAATGGTACTATTTGTTCATAGCGCATATATATATGGCGCTCGTAAAGTAGAACTTTCTTTTAGTCCAGTTCTTTACCTTCCAACAGAGTGACAGACGCAAAAGCCTCCCCACGACGCACGTGCGGTGTAGTAAGGCCTACTTGGCCCAGAATAGGCATTGAGATATCGTGTAGATTAATAGTTGAATGGTCATAGTTTGGCACCATACCGTCGAGTTGGACGTATTCTATTAAGCTAATAATAGTCTATTTATGTATGGTGCATCGTTCGGTTCGAGTTCTACAGTTATCAGTACCCCCATCGTTCCTGACGTTATCTGGACGCTTATCCAGGCTGGTTAGACCCCTAGTGGTGATTGCATCCGAGGAGCTCCGCGTCAAGAGCGACTGGACCTGTATATTGGATTACTCTACCCAGACGACGGCGAGCCTTCCACGGCTCTTGGATTATGCTTTGTGTGCTTTGATTATTCCATGGATAAAGGCCAACACTGCCGAGTGTTGGAATTACCCCCCGGAGAGGACTCCAGGTGAGGCGGCGCTCTACACGTGAGGTCGCACCACGTCTCTCCGTTGTGGACCGGCAGATACCGTTCCACAGAGGGTCCAGCTGTATTCGTCTGCGGCCCGAGGTTCTGTGGGCACCGTGTCCAAGACTTTGGATTCTCCCAAGACACCGTCGGCCAGATGGGATACCGCCAGCGGCTTCTCTAACCCCCCCCCCTCCTACTGTCTTACAACCAGCGGGACCCCCCCCCCCCCCTTAGTGTATCCAGATATAATCATTTAAGTACCTTCGCTATTGTTTCCTAAATATTCCAGGTTGTATACTTACTCCCTGCGCAACCAGAGATTGGACATTCAATGTTGATTTACCTACGAATACTCATTTGCCATAAAAGTGCATATTCAATATTTCAAATCATAAATGTAATTAAATGAATGTTGTATACACCTTTTGCTGTATTAAATATTCGATTTGGTACATTTGTGTTGGTTCGTTTCATCAGGTGGGAAAGTGTTCATCATACTTATATCTTGTACTGGGTGGCCAGAAGTTAAAGTACATGAGGTAGTGGTATTAAATATCATATCTAACAATACAGTCAGGGAATTGTACCCCTCAGTTACAGTAGGCCTATATATTATTATACAGTATACCTATACATTATTATACAGTATACCTATATTATTATACAGTATATATTGGTGAGGCTGAGGTTGAGAGTTTCAACTTTATTTTTGTCAAGTTTATTTTGTCACGTCCCTCTCCCTTTACAGTGTAGAGGAGTGAGATGATTTCGTCTCTTGGCTCCTCGCCCTAGCAGCAGCAAGAACAAAAGCAGTACAAAAATGAAGTAATTAAAAAGATTAGCAGCATATTATTAAAGATGTGCGGTATAGTGCATACAGTAACAAAAAAAGGATAGCAAAAATGTACAGTATAAGTGTAGTATGTGCAAATATGTATGTGGTGTGTGCAAGTCAGTAGCAGGGACAGCTAAACAATAGTTCCCTCAGTTCACAGGCGGGAAGCCGGACATTAGTGTTGTTTGTTCATGATTCAGACTGCCTGGGGGAGAACACTGTTCTGGAGTCTGCTGGTCCGGGCCTGGAGTCTGCTGGTCTGGAGTCTGCTGGTCTGGGCCTTGAGTCTGCTGGTCTGGAGAACACTGTTCTGGAGTCTGCTGGTCTGGGCCTTGAGGCTGCTGGTCTGGAGGCTGCTGGTCTGGAGTCTGCTGGTCTGGAGTCTGCTGGTCTGGGCCTTGAGTCTGCTGGTCTGGAGTCTGCTGGTCTGGGCCTTGAGTCTGCTGGTCTGGGCCTTGAGTCTGCTGGTCTGGGCCTTGAGTCTGCTGGTCTGGGCCTTGAGTCTGCTGGTCTGGAGCCTTGAGTCTGCTGGTCTGGGCCTTGAGTCTGCTGGTCTGGGCCTTGAGTCTGCTGGTCTGGAGCCTTGAGTCTGCTGGTCTGGGCCTTGAGTCTGCTGGTCTGGGCCTTGAGTCTGCTGGTCTGGAGCCTTGAGTCTGCTGGTCTGGGCCTTGAGTCTGCTGGTCTGGGCCTTGAGTCTGCTGGTCTGGGCCTTGAGTCTGCTGGTCTGGGCCTTGAGTCTGCTGGTCTGGGCCTTGAGTCTGCTGGTCTGGGCCTTGAGGCTGCTGGTCTGGAGCCTTGAGGCTGCTGGTCTGGGCCTTGAGTCTGCTGGTCTGGAGCCTTGAGTCTGCTGGTCTGGGCCTTGAGTCTGCTGGTCTGGGCCTTGAGTCTGCTGGTCTGGGCCTTGAGGCTGCTGGTCTGGAGTCTGCTGGTCTGGAGTCTGCTGGCCCGGGCCTTGAGTCTGCTGGTCTGGAGTCTGCTGGCCCGGGCCTTGAGTCTGCTGGTCTGGAGTCTGCTGGCCCGGGCCTTGAGTCTGCGGTACCGTTTGCCAGACGTCATCAGCTGAAACAGTTTGTGGTTGGATGACTGGGATCCTTAATCCTGCAGGCTTTGCTGACAGACAGTATATCCGGGATGGAGGGGAGCTCGCATCCACTGAGTCTCTGTGTTCGGTGCGGTGGAAGGCAGAGCAGTTTACACACCAGACGGTGATGAATCCAGTCAGGATGCTCTCAGTTGTGTGTTTGTAGAAGCGCGTGAGGTCCGGCACCTCATGCCGAATCTCTTCAGCCGCCTGAGATGAAAGAGGTGTTGTTGTTGTTGTGCCTTCTCACCTGGCCGGTGCCTCCTGTCCACCACCATCTCCTCGGTCAACGGTGTGTCTCTGTCTGTGTCTCTGTCTGTGTGTCTCTGTCTGTCTCTGTCTGTCTGTCTGTGTCTCTGTCTCTCTGTCTGTGTGTCTCTGTCTGTGTGTCTCTGTCTGTCTGTGTCTCTGTCTGTCTGTCTGTCTGTGTGTCTCTGTGTGTCTCTGTCTGTGTCTCTGTCTGTGTGTCGCTGTGCGTCTCTGTGTGTCTCTGTCTGTGTCTCTGTCTGTCTGTCTGTGTGTCTCTGTGTGTCTCTGTCTGTGTGTGTGTCTCTGTCTGTGTGTCGCTGTGTGTCTCTGTGTGTCTCTGTCTGTGTGTCTCTGTCTGTGTGTGTGTGTGTCTCTGTGTGTCTCTGTCTGTGTGTCTCTGTCTGTCTGTCTGTGTGTCTCTGTGTGTCTCTGTCTGTGTGTCGCTGTGTGTCTCTGTGTGTCTCTGTCTGTGTGTCTCTGTCTGTGTGTGTGTGTGTGTCTCTGTGTGTCTCTGTCTGTGTGTCTCTGTGTGTCTCTGTCTGTGTGTCGCTGTGCGTCTCTGTCTGTGTGTCGCTGTGTGTCTCTGTCTGTGTGTGTCTCTGTGTGTCTCTGTCTGTGTGTCTCTGTCTGTGTGTGTGTGTGTGTCTCTGTGTGTCTCTGTCTGTGTGTCTCTGTGTGTCTCTGTCTGTGTGTCGCTGTGTGTCTCTGTCTGTGTGTCTCTGTCTGTGTGTCTCTGTGTGTCTCTGTCTGTGTGTCGCTGTGTGTCTCTGTCTGTGTGTCGCTGTGTGTCTCTGTCTGTGTGTGTGTGTGTGTGTGTGTGTGTGTGTGTGTGTGTGTGTGTGTGTGTGTGTGTGTGTACAGTCGTACCATTGTGAGCTGCTGGCCTTGTGACTGAGTGTACCCCCCCCCCCCCCCCCCCCCCCCCCCTTGGCCGACAGCCTTGCCCTCTGTTGTTGGAACAGTGTCCTGCTTTGTTTTCCATAATGAATGATGCAGCCCAATGCCTGGCTTCAAACACAGGAGGAGACAAGAGAAGACAGGAGAGGAGGGGATCAGAGGAGGGGAGGGGAGAAGGAAAGTGGGGTGTAGGAGAGAGGGGAGGAGGAGAGAGGAGATGAGGGGATGAGAGAAGGGGAGAGGATGAGAGAGGAGAGTAGGATGAGAGAGGAGAGGAGGATGAGAGATAAGGGGAGAGCATGAGGGGAGTGGTGGGGAGGAGAGAGGAGGGGAGGGGATGAGAGGAGAGGAGGAGAGAGAAAGGGGAGAGGATAAGAGAGGAGAGGAGGAGGAGAGAGAAGGGGTGGAGGAGAGAGGTGGTGGGGAGGAGAGAGGAGAGGAGGGGATGAGAGAGGAGGAGAGAGAAGGGGAGAGGATGAGGGGAGGGGATGGGAGGACAAAGGAGAGGAGGAAAGAAGGGGAGGAGAGATGAAAAGAGAGGAGAGGTCGTACAAAGTGTTACGAGAGGTTACGTTTTTCTAATAGATAACAATGATAAACGTTTATTTTCTAAATAACTCCACTGAGTCCAGGAGTGAGTCTCGATGATGTTATATCATAGTGATGATGATCGTATATGATAGTTGTGATGATGTTATATCATAGTGATGACGTTATATCATAGCGATGACGTTATATCATAGTGATGATGATCGTATATGATAGTTGTGATGATGTTATATCATAGTGATGACGTTATATCATAGTGATGACGTTATATCATAGTGATGATGATCGTATATGATAGTTGATCTTATATCATAGTAGTGATGACATTATATCATAGTGATGATGATGTCATATCTAGGGATGCACCGAATGGGAAATTCTTGACCGAAACCGATGCCGAAAATAGGAAACAGTTGGCCGAAAACCGAATGCCGAAAATGATTAATATAAATATATATATGTTTTTTTCTTTTTTCTTTAGCTACCTGATTATGGCAAAAGACATGATTATGGCTAAACTTAACTTAAATAATATTAATAATCACTATTATGGGCCCATAAAACATTTATTCAGCACTTTTGAATGCAGAGAGAGAGAGAGAGACAGGTAGAGGGAGACAATACAGAGAGGGGGAGAGAGAGAGAGAGAGAGACAGGTAGAGGGAGACAAGACAGAGAGGAGAGAGAGAGAGAGACAGGTAGAGGGAGACAAGACAGAGAGGGGAAAGAGAGGGAGAGAGAGAGACAGGTAGAGAGAGAGACAGGTAGAGGGAGACAAGACAGAGAGGGGAGAGAGAGAGACAGGTAGAGGGAGACAAGACAGAGAGGGGGAGAGAGAGAGACAGGTAGAGAGAGAGAGACAGGTAGAGTGAGAGAGAGAGAGACAGGTAGAGGGAGACAAGACAGAGAGGGGGAGAGAGAGACAGAGAGGGGAGAGAGAGGGAGAGAGAGAGACAGGTAGAGAGAGACATGTAGAGGGAGACAAGACAGAGAGGGGAGAGAGAGAGAGACAGGTAGAGGGAGACAAGACAGAGAGGGGGAGAGAGAGAGACAGGTAGAGAGAGAGAGACAGGTAGAGTGAGAGAGAGAGAGACAGGTAGAGGGAGACAAGACAGAGAGGGGGAGAGAGAGAGACAGGTAGAGAGAGAGAGACAGGTAGAGTGAGAGAGAGAGAGACAGGTAGAGGGAGACAAGACAGAGAGGGGAGAGAGACAGGTAGAGGGAGACAAGACAGAGAGGGGGAGAGAGAGACAGAGAGACAGGTAGAGGAGACAGACAGAGAGGGGAGAGAGAGAGAGACAGGTAGAGGGAGACAAGACATAGAGGGGGAGAGAGAGAGACAGGTAGAGAGAGAGAGACAGGTAGAGTGGAGAGAGAGAGACAGGTAGAGGGAGACAAGACAGAGAGGGGAGAGAGACAAGACAGGTAGAGAGAGAGAGACAGGTAGAGTGAGAGAGAGAGACAGGTAGAGGGAGACAAGACAGAGAGGGGGAGAGAGAGACAGAGAGACAGTAGAGGGAGACAGGTAGAGAAGGGGAGAGAGAGAGAGACAGGTAGAGGGAGACAAGACAGAGAGGAGAGAGAGAGAGACAGGTAGAGGGAGACAAGACGGAGAGGGGAGAGAGAGAGAGAGAGAGAGACAGGTAGAGGGAGACAAGACAGAGAGGGGATAGGAGAGAGAGAGAGAGAGAGAGAGACAGGTAGAGGGAGAGACAAGACAGAGAGGGGGAGAGAGAGAGAGAGAGACAGGTAGAGGGAGACAAAGACAGAGAGGGAGAGAGAGAGAGAGAGAGACAGGTAGAGGGAGACAAGACAGAGAGGGAGAGAGAGAGAGAGAGAGACAGGTAGAGGGAGACAAGACAGAGAGGGGATAGAGAGAGAGAGAGAGAGAGAGACAGGTAGAGGGAGACAAGACAGAGAGGGGAGAGAGGAGAGAGAGAGACAGGTAGAGGGAGACAAGACAGAGAGGGGAGAGAGAGAGAGAGAGAGAGGTAGAGGGAGAGCAAGACAGAGAGGAGAGAGAGAGAGACAGGGAGAGGAGACAAGACGGAGAGGGAGAGAGAGAGAGAGAGAGACAGGAGAGAGAGAGCAAGAGCAGAGAGGGATAGAGAGAGAGAGAGAGAGAGAGACAGGTAGAGGAGACAAGACAGAGAGGGGAGAGAGAGAGAGAGAGACAGGTAGAGGAGACAAGACAGAGAGGGGAGAGAGAGAGAGAGAGAGGAGGAGAGAGAGAGAGATAGAGAGAGAGAGAGAGAGAGAGAGAGAGAGAGAGAGAGAGAGAGAGAGAGAGAGAGAGAGAGAGAGAGAGAGGAGAGAGAGAGAGAGAAGAGAGAGAGAGAGACAAGCCAGGAGAGGGGGAGAGAGAGACAAGACAGAGAGGGGGAGAGAGAGACAAGACAGAGAGGGGGAGAGAGAGACAAGACAGAGGAGGGGGGTAGAG
>NC_140175.1:106097272-106102272 GCF_963971535.1 Notolepis coatsorum
GGAGAGAGAGAGAGAGGTGGGGAAGGAGAATGGTGCCAACGAGACCAGCTGACAGTGTATTATTATTTGGGTTAGAGAGGTTAGCAAACTCACCAGGTTCACAGGAAGAGGACACAGAGAGAGCGAGAGAGGGGGGGGGGGGGGGGGTGGATGAGGGAGCGAGAGTAGATAGGAGGTTAGATACAAGGTGAATGATCAATGGGTGGAGGGGAGAGGGAGGCATTAGTGAATGAGAGCGGGAGGGAGGAATGACAGGGTGAATGGAATGGAGGAGGAGAGAGAGAGAGAGGGAGAGAGGGAGGGAGGAGTTGTGGGATGAGGGATGAGGCGTGAACAACGGACGGGAGTGAGGGAATGCGGGAGGAGAGAAGGATAGAGTGGGAAGGAAGGAGGGAAAACCAACTGGATGTGAGAGAGAAGGACACAGTGAGAGAGGTCCAGACAATGAAGGAGGGAGGAGGGATAGACAGGGAGAGGTGGAGGTGAATGAACGAGGGTGAGGCAGAGTTTCAGACGAGGTGGGAGCTGAGGATTCTTCACAGAACTCGACCAATCGATCGAAAGGAGCCGTAGTCGACTGCCCACCTCTTAATCGAATGCAATTTTTTAATTCCATTTTTTTTATCATTCTTTCCAAATGCAAAGAGGCCTAGAAGCGTGGCTATCGCTAATGGCGCACATACCAGCGATGCTAACTGCCTAAGAAAACAGGCACAGAGGCACTGAAAGAGGATTTCACCCGTCTAATGAACACACTAGACTAGACAAATATCAAGATGTATCCATCAGTGGACCAATTGCATGCTTTTGCAGAGGACAAGAAGCCTTCAGTCGACTCCTTCAGACATTAAGCACCCCCCACAGCCCAAATGGAATGATAATGATCGAGGGGGGGTAGTCAACTACCAGTCGACTATCGGCAAAATTTGGCCAATCAAAGTCGACTAATACACATCCTTAGTCTGGGTCGGGCCTAAAACAGATGTGTGATTCACTTTCAGGGCAAATCACATGGCATGGTCTGGTGAGCTAGACTCCAGCTACCCGTGTGTAAAAAGAAAAGAAAAGAAAGAATAAAAAACCCATGGGACCACCAGTAGCCAAAAGACACACATTCGAGAAAACAACAACAAAAAACGTGTACAGGTGCTGGAAGAGGAATTAACTCGAGACAGGAAGGCAGAGTCTGCAGCTCCCAATGCTCCCAAGTAATTTATTAGAATCACAAAAGTAGTGACGTGGGGATAAACTTCAGAGGGAATTGGTTCTAACTAAACTACCGGAGGACACAGATATATAGGGCAGTAAACTTTATTAGAGGCTACCGGCTCCACGCACCTGCATCTCGAGTCCAACAGCGTTACCGCCGAGGGCCTAGCGGCTCCCTTTTTATGTGTGAAACTTTACTGGTTCATGCGCACTGCTCTTCGTCAGACCAGCGCTAACCACCAGAGTAATGGACTCGAGAAAACGAGGAGGAATGGACGAGACTAAAGGCTATAGTATAGACAATCAAATGGTTCGTAGTAAATGTTAGTAATGGGACTAAATTATGTTTTGCGTCTTTTGAAAATGCATAGATTAGAAGGAAAGTCAAATCGAGTCAACGACGTCCAATAGTGGCCAAGACCAAGTCCAAGTGAAAATAGGCTTGAGACCACATTCAGTCCAAGACCCCTGAGAAGTCGACCCAAACTCAAGTCACTTACCATGTGGAGTTGTCATAATGTTATTGATCACGGTTCATGACTTCCATTCAACTTGTCCGCAATATAGAGAAATCCTGCACCGATGCAAAGTTTGCACACATACTACCATTACATACTACCATTACCAGTGATGGGAATAACGGCGCTATAAGTAACTTCGTTACTAACGGCGTTCGTTTTTTCAGTAACGAGTACTCTTCCAATCTTAATAACGTTGTTACCGTTACTGCAAAAAAATGCGGCGCGTTACTATGAATGAACCTGTTTCTTTCATCAGACAGATCTCTGCGCCGAGAGGCAATAATATGTTCTTCCTTGTTTAGTGGGCAGTGCGCGAGCCAAGCATACATGCTGACGATTGGCTGAGGTAGAATAAAATGTCATGGTAAGCCAATCAGAGGTGGAGGTGGGCGGGTGTCTAAAGCATCCAGAGTCTGACACACAGCACGAGCAAGCGATCACTGATCAGTCAGCATGAGACCGCGGTCCGTGTAGTGTACGTTTTGAGCTCAAAAACGAATCCAACGAACAACACAAGCGACTCAGGCTGAGGTTACACCTTTCGTATCATTTCGTATTGTTTTCTTATACGTATCGCCGCGTATCGCCGCGACGTCATGCGCCTCGAGTCACACTTTCGTTTTTTTTCCGTTTTTGTCAGCCGAGCACACTGATGTAGTACACTGCCAAAGCAGTAGGTGGCAGTAGGTGGCAAACATGAAGGCAATTTCAACCAATCAGAACGAATGTGCCAATACACTTCCTGGTGGAAGCTCCAGCAAAGAAAATGTCAATAAGGCAGGCGCCTATGCCGCGCCACCATCTTGCAATGCAAGATGCACTCAATGCAGCAATAATTTTTCAGCAAAGCCTAATAAAAGTGCAATAAACAAAACGGATACATTCACTGTGTGTTCTGCCTGTCATTTGTTGATGAAACAAAACTAACATCAACACAAGTGACCACCAAGAGCGGATAGTTTAGTCTAAAAAACGATCGGTAGCATTGTTAGCTGCATGCTAACGTCAATGGAGTATGCCATTATAACAATATAGCATTGTGGCTAGAAGCTAACGTTAGCTCACGCTACTTAGCCAGCACGAAACTGATGATATCGCGAGCTATCAGTAGTTAGATAACATTAGAGACAACGCTGTGTGTATTAAACAAAGGTGAATAGATGACTGGGCCATTTTGTTTAATGCTTGTTAAGTTGAAAGAGGAACTCTGAGCTAACAGGGTCTGAATCCTGATAGCTCACGTTAGCCAGCTGCTCATGCAATCGGTAATGCTAGCAGAATGAATGGATGTAAACTTTATTTAACATATTGCATATGGGTACAATACAATACGGCTCAATACAAACAATTGTTAAGGGAATGCAGACTGTTGTAGCTTGGACTGGGGTCCTTATAACAATAACTTGACAACACATGGTAGCTGAAGCTATTTGGGACACGGAGCTCTGTCCCAAACACACACACTGTTGTCACCGGAAGGGCACGCAGATGGTATCTACTGCGCATGGGCGTTTTCGCAACAACTGCTCCGTGCTGACTACACGCTGTTGTCGAAGCGTTTTTTTTGCGTATCTCCAAACGCAAACACAATTTTGCGTTTCAGCCGTATCCACAAAAAAACGCCAAAAAACGCATTTCTGTGTAGATAGGACATCAAACGTCGTCAAAAACGTATAAAAAAACGCCAGGAATACACTAGTCTAACCATAACCTCAGTCAACATGAGACCGCGGGTCCATGAGCGTTTTGTGTTCACTCTTTGCAGCGCAGGGCACTGAGTGGCTCTACTGCAGTGCTGACAGCCTTATCAACAGTGCTGCACTTCCTGGTTTAATAGCACAGGCTTCAGGTGCTCAGAGATATATATATCTGTATGTCATGCATGTCTTAAATGTCATGATTAGATTAGTTTAGATGATTCGATTAGATTCTTATATCTGTATGTTGTGTATGTCATTGATTGATTGATTGAAAAGTTTATTAACAGATTGCAGAATGGGTACAGTACAGTACAGCTCAATACATACAATTGTTAAGGGGATGCAGACCAGAGAAAGACTTTCGTCATAAATGTCATGAATTGAAAATGGGGGACCCTGATGTAAACAAGACGAAACTCTTTCTCTGGTCTGCATCCCCTTAACAATTGTGTGTATTGAGCCATACTGTATTGTACCCATTCTGCAATCTGTTAATTAAAATGTTCAATCAATCAGTATATATTTGTTATTTATTTTTGGTATAGTGCTTAACAAGCATAATTTAATGTTGCCCAGTTGTGGCCTGTTGAGGGGCAATACATATCAAAAGTACCAAAACATCTATTGTGTTTGTATTTGTATGATCCACTATATAAACATAGTAATTATAATATCTACATACATGGCATTTGATTGGAGGCTAGTCTCACTTTGTCCCACAGCAACATTAAAATAGTTTAGATTTGTGTATGTTGTTTATGTAAAAAGAAATCTTGAAAGTAACGCAATAGTTACTTTCTGAAGTAACTAGTTACTTTTATAATTTGTAACTGAGTAAGTAATTTAGTTACTTTTTGGAAGAAGTAACTAGTAACTGTAACTAGTTACTTTTTTTAAATAACTTGCCCAACACTGACCATTACATACTACCATTACATACTACCATTACATACTACCATTACATACTACCACCACCACTCTTCAGTGTCTGTTCCACTGGTCTGGAAAAAGGAACACAGGAAGCATTTATTATTACATTTTTTTTATTGATCTTTTTCCCCCTCCTTTTTCCTCCGATTTTTTTCTCCCATCCCAATGTTAGTCGTTATGCCAATTCCCAATCCCCTTCCTGGTCGCTGCGCACTCTACCCCCCACAGTCGGTCTAAGAGAGTGGAGGCTACCACGTGCTTCCTCCGACACACGTCCAGCCAATCAACCGCTTCTTTTCACCTGGCAGCGCGGATCCTCCCTGAGAGGGCGTAGCGTGTGGAAGGATCACACTACCCCCCTTAGATCCTATCCGCGCTTAGCAGGCGCCCCGACCGAACTGTAGGAGTCGCTGTTTACAACGACCCGGACCCACCCCGCCAGCTTCTCCCACCCTCTAATACAGCCAATTGTATTAGTGTGAACGGCCAGCCAAGCTGGTGACAACCCCGGAGCTGTGAGCTGGATTCGAACAGGCGAATCCAGCCGCTCCGGGGTTGGTGACGAACGCAATCTCCGCTACGCCACCTGACCGCCCCAGGAAGCATTTATTCTAGTGTCAGCATAGCGATGATTAAAATG
>NC_140175.1:106107272-106122482 GCF_963971535.1 Notolepis coatsorum
CGTGGCTCCGGTGCAGGTGCTACAATCTGTTCAGATGTGGGGGGAGGGGGGGGTGGCAATTTATGTGAGAACTGTTATTTGTGTCAGTTTTGGATTCGGTCACAAGGCTCAAATGCTTATATTCTATAGCCCTGTCTGTGGACGCAGCTGGTGCCGTTCTGGAGCTGGCCGAGCACATCTGATGTCCTGTTGTTCTGATTCTGAAATGTTGTTGTTGATTTCAATTTGAGTTGGCTAAATAACACCCAGGATCATCATAAGTAGGTTAGTAGCAACCTACATTATTATTACAGTCATTGTAATAATATTATGATTGAATCATAACAGGATGCAATGTTGAATAAATATAATGTGTGCTTTAATACTTTAATACACCACACAGCAACCACAACGCCAGAGGGGGGGGGGGGGGGAAGAGAGAGAGAGAGAGAGAGAGAGAGAGAGAGAGAGAGAGAGAGAGAGAGAGAGAGCGGAGAGAGAGAGAGAGAGAGAGGGGAGAGAGAGAGAGAGATAGAGGGATAGGTAGAGAGAGGTGAAAGAGGGGGGGAGAGAGAGAGAGAGGGATAGGTAGAGAGATAGAGATAGAGACACAGAGAGAGATACAGAGGAAGAGATAGAGGGATATGTAGAGAGAGGGAGAGATAGATACACAGAGAGAGAGAGAGAGAGACAGAGCAAGAGATAGAGAGATAGAGGGATAGGTAGAGAGAGGGAGACAGACAGACAGACAGAGAGAGACACGGATAGAGAGAGAGACACACAGAGATAGAGAGAGAGACACAGAGATAGAGAGAGAGAGAGCTCATCTGTAGTTGAACGATGTCCTGAGGTGGGTGGGTCACACTGTGTGTCAGTATCAACAGTAGTGTAACTGTTGACATGTGATTATGTAACAGCACCATTCATCAATAAGGCAGAGCTCCTTCTGTCAGGACTTACATAACAGCCTGTTTACGGCACAAAGCTGCGTCTGTGTGTGTGTGTGTGTGTGTGTGTGTGTGTGTGTGTGTGTGTGTGTGTGTGTGTGTGTCTGTATGTGTGTGTGTGTATGTGTGTGTGTGTGTGTGTGTGTGTGTGTGTGTGTGTGTGTGTGTATGTGTGTATGTGTATGTATGTGTGTGTGTGTGTGTGTGTGTGTGTGTGTGTGTGTGTGTGTGTGTCTGTATGTGTGTGTCTGTATGTGTGTGTGTGTGTGTGTGTGTGTGTGTGTGTGTGTGTGTGTGTGTGTGTGTGTGTGCGTGCGTGCGTGCGTGCGTGCGTGCGTGCGTGCGTGTGTGTGTCTGTGTGTGTGTGTGTGTGTGTGTGTGTGTGTGTGTGTGTGCGTGCGTGCGTGCGACACTCTTGGTATAGTAGCCAGCTAACTGCTAATTGCGGAGGGTAGATGCTAGCAGTCCGAACACTAAACACTCTGGCCCGCCCCCTTGCCCAGACGGGCAAGCATCCGAGCTGAAGTGAACATGAACTGAATTGAACTCGACACCAACTGACACTTGTTATATGTGACTGTCCTTTATGTATTTATGTATTTATTGTGGGGATTGGGAGGTGGGAGGGGCGCGTTTGATGTTCCATGTTGATGTCCCAGTGCTTCAGTAACATGCTGTACCGCAAACCATTACCACCAACCATAGTTGTGTGGCATTAAAGTATCTTGTATCGTGTAGATCCCATGGCCCGGTAGAAAATGTTTACATTTGTTTTTGAATGTTTAGGTAGTGAAAGTGGTTAGGGTTAGGGTCAGGGTTAGTGTTAGATGACCCCATGTCACCACTGTGGAGCCGGAGGACACACAGTGTTAGCTAGCAGATGATGTCATGATGATGTCATGATGATGTCATGAGACGTCCTCTGAATGACTCAGCTCAAGGAGAACTTTTAACCTGAAGTAGTCAAGAAACAATAGATATAATCATTATAAAACGTATTGTTATAGTTGGTATAGATATAAAATTATCTAAGTATTTAATCTAACTACTACTATTATAACTAGTGTCATAGTTATAATATATTTAGATATAATGGATATAAAATTATAATACTAATAATAGATGTTATTGTGATAATAGATATAGTACTTATAATAGTTATTACATATATATAAGAGATATTTGAGTTCAAGTTTCAAGTTTCTTTAATAGTTGTCATACAGAAGTACAGAATACTTTTATACAAAATGCTTCTTACTGTTACGCTCCAGAGACTGTGCTAGACAAGATAGTATGAAATAAAATAGTATAGCATGTAAAATAGAAGTAAAAAAAAAAAATCACAGTGTTCAGTATAGACATATGTACAATGTTCGATGCAGAATAGAAGTAACTGAGTTACCATACAATATACAATATACTATGCAATGTACTAATATACAATACTATATAGTGCAGAGCAGAAATGGGATGAGGTACAATTTAGGTACAATTTACAGTAAGGTGTACGAGTTGTAGTGCAAATCCTTTACCAATAAATATAAAGTGTAAAGTGTGTTTAGGTGATCTAAAGTGTGGAGAGTGGGTGCTGCAGTGTGTTGTTTGTTTAAGTGAGTGTGTGCGTGTGGGTGTGTGTGCTGTGTGCATTTGATGGTTGTTGCATAGTGTTTATTGTTCGTTGAGCAGCCTGATGGCCTGGGGATAGAAGCTTGAGATAAAATAGTTATCATAGATATAATAGTTATAATATTTAATACAAATGTTTTTATTGTAGTTATTAGAAATATAATAGATATAATAGTTATACTTATTTGAGTTATATTATTGTTATAATAGTTTATTAGAGAATATTTTCAATCCCAATGATACCTTGACAGTGTTTTGAGATACTGGACCAGGACTTAAACCAGCCGTCTCTGCAGTTGGAGATGAGTGCATTCACCGCTACACCACCACCCCACGCTAGGGTTACTTATGGTTATGGTTATGGTTACAGTTGTGGTTAGGGCATAAACTTAGGTTTTGATAAGGGTGAGGTTAAGGGTTTTGGTTAGGATATAAAGTTAGGTTTTAATAAGGGTGAGGTTAAAGAAACATGTCAACCGTTGCTTTTTGAAAAACTGGGCTTTTGAGGTGATGAAATCACTGCGCCCAGGCAGTAGTGGTTCGGCAAAAAAAATTTCAGAGTATAATCTACTTAGAAAACGAAAATGTCAAAAAATATATATATATTTCTCCACGTGGTGAATACACAGGTCACAGGGCGGCCGGGTAGTGCAGCGGATTAAGCGTCTGCCTACCACCACAGAGACAGTGGGATCGAATCCAGCTGTGGTGCTTCCGGCTTGGCCGACCGTCCATACTAACACAATTGGCAGTGTTAGAGGGGGGGAAACCCGGCGAGGGTGGGTCCTGGTCGTTGTAAACAGCGACTCCTACAGTTTGGTCAGGGCGCCTGCACAGCAAGGGAAGGATCTAAGGGCCCTTTCTCACTCACTGCTCTGTGTCGAATCAGACCCGGCTCGCATCAGAAAAGGGTGTGTCTGTCTGAGTGAGAACGCTGTCCCCCGTCCCCGCCCCCCGCTGATTCGTCCCCGGGGGCGCTGAACCTGGACCGCTGAAATAGGTGGTCTCAGGTGCGCGCTAGTGGGGGCGGTTAGGCCTGGCAATTCTGTTTGCCATTGCTATGTCTATACATTGTTCGAATGCATTTATTTCTATTAGACCAGTGGTGCCCAACCAGTCGGCCATGGTCGACCAGTAGATCAATGACATGCAATATAATTGCCACAAGCGATGGGATAATGTTAGCTTCTGAACAGGCTAGCTAACTAGCGTTAGCCGTTAGCCATTGCTGTATACTATACTTTCTTGTTCGAATGCATTTATTTCTATTAGACCAGTGGTGCCCAACCAGTCGGCCGTGGTCGACCAGTAGATCAATGACATTCAATATAATGCATATAATCGATGCAGCAATGTTACTAGTAAAGGCTAAGCTAACTAGCGTTTAGCCGTTAGCTTAGCGCTATCGTTAAAACGCTCAAAAGCGGACTCTACAACACCATCCATTCGTGATAAAATAGGGTGGGTTATATTGACAAGGCTTGACAACAGAGGTTCAAATATAACTTCATATTTATTGGCAATTTGTTCATTTATATCATCATCCAGTCTCCGCAGTAGTGTTAAGACACTTCCTGTTTACATTTTCGAACGTGACATCATCGCCTACGGCAAGCGTAAAAAACGCTCAAAAGGCAAACCGTAAACAGAACCCGAAGCGAACTAAGACCGCAGTGTGTACACAAACTAGAGGGGAGAGGGGGGGGGGGGGGGGAGTTTGCATCAGATTCGGAACGGGGCCAGAACGGAACGGAATAGAAACGAATAGGTGAGTGAGAAAGGGCCCTAAGAGAGGTAGTGTGACCTTCCACACGTTACACTCTCCCAGTGAGAGTCCGCGCTGCCAGGTGAAAAGAAGCAGTGGACTGGGTACACATGTGTGATAGTCTCTCCGCCCTCCCGGACCGGCGCTAGGGGGTAGAGTGCGCAACGACCAGGAAGGGGATTGGGAATTGGCATAACGACTAACATTGGGATGGTAGAAAAAACGGAAAAAAGAAGGAGAAAAAAAAAATACACAGGTCACAACATGTTTACAGGACGTTTTGGAGTTGTATTTGGAGTGTATTTCGTGACTGTTGGAAACTAGGCTACACTGGCACACCTACTTCCAGTGAATGATGGCAAGCTAGGCTAACGGCGCGGCTGTTCCCTAAGCCTAATGCATGCACAGAGAAGAAAAGGGTATCTGCTTGTCTAACTCCAGGGTAGATGGCAAATAAGCTAATTTCCCAAAAAGTTGGCGTGTTCCTTTAACGGTTATGGTTAGGATACAAAGTTAGGTTTTATTATGGGTTAACTTAACGGTTATGATAAGGTTATGTTAATGGTTAGGGTTATGGTTTGCTTAACATGGTTATGGTTAGTTTTTTAAAGATTTATTTTTTTGGCGTTTTATCGCTTTATTTCTACTGGGCAGTCCAGTAGAGAGAGATAGAGGAGGAATGGGAGACAGAGTGGGGGGAAGACATTCGGCAAATAACGACGGGTTCGGGAATTGAACCCGGGTTGGCCGTGTCGCGGCTGAGCGCGCTATGTGGTTCGCCACTGGGGCGCCCCTGTTATGGTTAGTTTAACAGTGTGATTAAGGTTAGGGTTATGGCTTGGGTGAGGCTGTGGGTGAGTCTCCGACAGTAGTGTCGTGGTAAATGCACTCGCCTACCAACGTAGTTAACCACAGAGATGGACGGATATCGTCGAGGGCCAAACACAGTTCTTGAAGAACACACGCCTATGGGTATCTGAGTGTGAAGAACACATGCAGATGTTGTGGGACTAGCCTGACAATATGATGCAGGGAGCATGGGAATGCACTGAATACTACTACTACTACAACTGTACTACTACTACTACTACTACTACTACTACTACTACTACTACTACTACTACTACTACTACTACTACTACTACTACTACTACTACTACTACTACTACTACTGTACTACTACTACTACTACTACTACTACTACTACTACTACTACTACTACTACTACTACTACTACTACTACTACTGCTACTACTGCTACTACTACTACTACAACAACAACTCTACTACTACTACTACTGCTACTACTACTACTAATACTACTACTACTACTACTACTACTACTACTACTACTACTACTACTACTACTACTACTACTACTACTACTACTACAACAACAACTCTACTACTACTACTACTACTACTGCTACTACTACTACTACTACTACTACTACTACTACTACAACTACTACTACTACTACAACTACTACTACTACTACTGTACTACTACTATTACTAGTAGGGATGCACCGATATGAAAATTTGCCACCGATACCGATTGTTCAACTAACACAATCGGCCGATACCGATACCGATTTTTGTGGCAAAATATTTTTTTAAATATTTTTTAAATATAATTTTTTTTTTGTAATATTTTTTTTTTTTGTAATTTTTTTTTTTTTTTTATGAAACTACTGTATATTTGTCTTACAAATTGTGCTCACCGATATGAACATAGGCCTCTTTACTTACTTAAAAAAAGGAAACATCAAGAAATAGCACTATCTCTCTCCCAGTATGTTCTGCAGGGCTGCAGCTAGATACTAGTTCTCCCAGCATGGTCTACCTGCTGGGCTGCAGCGAGATACTATTGTCTCAACCAATGACATTTTGATTGACAGTCGATTCTGCCAATTACGTCACACACCGCTTGCACCCGCCTCTGCTGTTACCACCAATCGGCAAGCCGTAGAAATTTTTTACTTCGGCTTTCGTCCGCCATTGATTTTGAGTTGACGAGAGGATTTCTAGAACAACACGGCGCGGCTGACATTTAGCTTTTAGCTCCGCAGGATGACTTAAATGAGGCATAATGATTTTACTGCAACTAATGTTATAATAACAAAGCCTTTCTATACATGTGTGTAACACTTCCTCCGGTCCTGGCCCTGTGGGACCAGGACTCAGACAGTATTCACAAGTACCTCCCATTAACAATAACCCTCAGTCTACATTGCCACCCGGTGGGCTGATGCCAATCTGGCATCAGCTCACACACCAACTTATTGTTATTTATTGTCAGTTGTGTTTGTTGTGTTTATTATCTGTTGTCTCCACTTTGTTAGTATTGTGTTCCCCTGTCTGTGGTTTGTAATTATGTTTTAGTCTGGTTGTTTGTTATTGTTTTCCCAGTACTCTGTGCTGTCTACCACACCTGTGTCTTGTTTGTAAATTACCCTCTGTGTCTTGTCAATTAGTCTTGTGTATATAGTCCTGTCTGTCCTGCCCTGCTGTGCGCGGTCATTGTTAAATGTTACCTGTGTCGTGTATGTACCTTGTGTGTTAGTAAACTGTTCATCGTCACGCTCTGTCTCCGGTCTCATCTATACTCTGCCATCTGGGTCCATCTGTCCATCATGCCAAAGAAGCGTAGGACTAATCGTAACAGAATGACCGCGCCGAACTTGGACCCGGCAGAGAGGAGAGACGGAGCCAGCTTCGCGCTCGGGATCCTGGGCGCTTCCGTCCTGCGTGCCGACCAGGCGACCGCTCTGGGTCTGGCACCATGGGACGCAGTGGCTGGGCCAGCGGCACCGATGATATCGGGTGCTTGCGCCGCGGCCACCCCGGTGCTGGATCCCTGGGTGGGAAGTCGCCTGGTCCGCAGGGGAGCGTCGGGGACGGGGCGCGGATCCCGACGCCACAGCCCCAGGGGAGGGGGTTTCCAGGACCGCAGGTCTTCCTCGCCGGCCTGGTCGAGGTCTCCTCCGCCCTGGGAGGTTCCAGAAGACGAGCCACCACCATGGCAGACCTGGAGGAAGACGTCGGATTCCGCTGCCGGAGGGACCCCGGTTGGGGGTCCTGCACCGCGTCCTGTCGCCAGGGAGCCTCCGGTTCGGGGTTCGGCGGGGGGTCTCGCCACCGTGGAGACCCCAGCCCCAGGTCGCGCTCCGGAGCCGTCGTCTCTTCCTCCCATCCTTCCCTGCTCCAGCCCTCCTCGTCAGCCCCCTCCCCCCGTTCCTGTTCCCGCAGGCCCCGTCCCTCGAACCCCCATCCTCCCCCCTCTTCTTTTCGCCGATGCGGCTTCCGTCCCCCCCACCCTCCCCGTTCCCGGGGGGCCTGTTGGGTCGCCTGGGAGTCGACCTTCGAGGGCGGGGTACTGTAACACTTCCTCCGGTCCTGGCCCTGTGGGACCAGGACTCAGACAGTATTCACAAGTACCTCCCATTAACAATAACCCTCAGTCTACATTGCCACCCGGTGGGCTGATGCCAATCTGGCATCAGCTCACACACCAACTTATTGTTATTTATTGTCAGTTGTGTTTGTTGTGTTTATTATCTGTTGTCTCCACTTTGTTAGTATTGTGTTCCCCTGTCTGTGGTTTGTAATTATGTTTTAGTCTGGTTGTTTGTTATTGTTTTCCCAGTACTCTGTGCTCTATTGTTTCTGTCTACCACACCTGTGTCTTGTTTGTAAATTACCCTCTGTGTCTTGTCAATTAGTCTTGTGTATATAGTCCTGTCTGTCCTGCCCTGCTGTGCGCGGTCATTGTTAAATGTTACCTGTGTCGTGTATGTACCTTGTGTGTTAGTAAACTGTTCATCGTCACGCTCTGTCTCCGGTCTCATCTATACTCTGCCATCTGGGTCCATCTGTCCATCATGCCAAAGAAGCGTAGGACTAATCGTAACACATGTGTCTGATTGAAAACGTTATTAACAGATTGCAGAATGGGTAAAACTCAGGGCTCTGTGAGCAACGGAAGGAACTGAGCTAGTATGAACGCTTGCTACGTTCGGGTAAATAATATGCTGATGTTATTGTCCGTGTAACACTAACTATATAAGTTAATGCCACAAAACGAATGCCTTGTTAATCATAACTAGTAGTAACTTTGATGCAGTAGCTTGTGTGTGTGTGTGTGGGGGACGGCGGGCGTTGTGCAGGTAGGTCGCGAGTGATTTTTTTTTTGCCTTTTGACGCTACACAAATTGATGATTATTTATCGGCGACTGCTATCGGCACATTTGAGCTTATCGGCCGATAGGCCGATAGCAGTCAACAAGGCACTTATCGGCCGATACCGATACCCGACCGATATATCGGTGCACCCCTAATTACTAGTACTACTACTACTACTAATAATAATACCACTACTAGTATTAGTCATAATAATACTGATAATAATACTAGTGTCAACAGAACATATGCTCAACAGTAGACCTTCCTACAACTTTTCTCATTGACACCAGAACACTAAGAGCAGATGCTGGTTTCCTGCCTCTCATTGCCATGGCAACGTGATGACAGGAAGTAAAGGCAGAGTGAAACATCTTCCTTCCTCCACAGCTCTCAGAGGAAGATTCTATCTATTTCATTCTGTTCAATGAGGCCAGTATTTGTGATGAGAGGGAGACAAAGGGGTGGGGGTGTGGGGGGGGGGGTGTTCTGTATGAGTCATCAGCAGGTTCAGGTTCAATTATTCTCTGGTTCATTTCTTCCTGATATAGCTGTGTCATCCATCATCTCTCTCTTCCTCTCCCTCTCTCTTGCCCTCTCTCTCTCCCCACTCCCCATTTCTCTCTCCTCTCTCTCTCCTTCCCTCCTCTGTCTATCACCCTGTCCCTCTTTCGCTCTCTCTCCTCTCTCTCCCCTTTCTCTCCCCTCTCCTCTCTCTCTCCCCTCTCCTCTTTCCCCTATCTCTCTCTCTCTCTCTCTCTCTCTCTCTCTCTCTCTCTCTCTCTCTCTCTCTCTCTCTCTCTCTCTCTCTCTCTCTCTCTCTCTCTTTGACACCTCTCCAACAAAGTGATAACTGGCTTGATGACATCATAATCTGGTATTTTTGTCGCTAGTCGGTTCCTTGATCCTCAGCCACCTGGCAACACCTGACACAACTCTGGCCAGCCAATGAGATTACAGGACACTAGCCATCTGTCCAATCATATGAGAGGATGCTAGGCATCTGACCATGGTTGGAGACAGAAGTAGGGGGGTCTGGGGCAATGCCCCCCTCCCCCCCCAGGAAGATTTGTTTTTATTATTATTATTTATTTATTTGTAAAAGAAAAAAAAAACAGCTCTGAAACACTCATTTCTAGCCCATTTTGATAAAAAGATATTTGACAAAATTGCTGCCTCTGTGTCTCTTCATTCTGCCGTATCTGAAAATACAATACTATAATAAAATGTCCACGCTACATGGGGCTTCATGGTAGGGCTGGGCAATTAATCAAGTTTCAATTACAATTACAATTACAATGAAACTATTATCGTGCCGCATGCTGTGTTGCTCTTCTTGCAGCGCACCCTTCCTTCCCAGTAGTGAGCTCTGGGGCCCACCCCCCCAGTAGTGAGCTCTGGGGCCCACCCCCCCAGTAGTGAGCTCTGGGGCCCACCCCCCCAGTAGTGAGCTCTGGGGCCCACCCCCCCAGTAGTGTGCTCTGGGGCCCACCCCCCCAGTAGTGAGCTCTGGGGCCCACCCCCCCAGTAGTGAGCTCTGGGGCCCACCCCCCCAGTAGTGTACTCTGGGGCCCACCCCCCCAGTAGTGAGCTCTGGGGCCCACCCCCCCAGTAGTGAGCTCTGGGGCCCACCCCTCCAGTAGTGAGCTCTGGGGCCCACCCCCCCAGTAGTGAGCTCTGGGGCCCACCCCCCCAGTAGTGAGCTCTGGGGCCCACCCCCCCAGTAGTGAGCTCTGGGGCCCACCCCTCCAGTAGTGAGCTCTGGGGCCCACCCCCCCCAGTAGTGAGCTCACCCCCCCAGTAGTGAGCTCTGGGGCCCACCCCCCCCAGTAGTGAGCTCTGGGGCCCACCCCCCCAGTAGTGAGCTCTGGGGCCCACCCCCCCAGTAGTGAGCTCACCCCCCCAGTAGTGTGCTCTGGGGCCCACCCCCCCAGTAGTGAGCTCTGGGGCCCACCCCCCCAGTAGTGAGCTCACCCCCCCAGTAGTGAGCTCTGGGGCCCACCCCCCCAGTAGTGAGCTCTGGGGCCCACCCCCCCAGTAGTGAGCTCTGGGGCCCACCCCCCCAGTAGTGAGCTCTGGGGCCCA
Source organism: Notolepis coatsorum (assembly GCF_963971535.1). NCBI lineage: Eukaryota > Metazoa > Chordata > Actinopteri > Aulopiformes > Paralepididae > Notolepis > Notolepis coatsorum. Next base: position 106,117,857 of record NC_140175.1, read on the forward strand.
CCCCCCCAGTAGTGAGCTCTGGGGCCCACCCCCCCAGTAGTGAGCTCTGGGGCCCACCCCCCCAGTAGTGAGCTCACCCCCCCAGTAGTGAGCTCTGGGGCCCACCCCCCCAGTAGTGAGCTCTGGGGCCCACCCCCCCAGTAGTGAGCTCTGGGGCCCACCCCCCCAGTAGTGTGCTCACCCCCCCCAGTAGTGTACTCTGGGGCCCACCCCCCCAGTAGTGAGCTCACCCCCCCAGTAGTGAGCTCACCCCCCCAGTAGTGAGCTCTGGGGCCCACCCTTGTTTTATATTTCTAATGAACACATTCAGCGCCGACCCCGAGTATAGTCGGGTTAACTCGCCATCGCTTGAGCACCAATTACGAGTATAGTCGGGTTTTAATCGTTATTTCTTTTATTAGCGATATCCATTGATTTTCATCCATCCAACCTGACGTTATCGTTGGGAATGGGTCTGAGCTCGCAAAAGGGCAAATACCGCCGCCTATCGTCTCCCGGATGGTATTGCACATCATTGGATTGGATTGGCTGGGGATGTGCATCAAAAAAATCTCGAACACGCTTAATTACTGCTGCCATGATCACCTGAGACGCTGGCAATGACACCCCTTTATAAATGCGCTTAGTTACCACCAAATCCCTGAAGACGTAAATAGGCGTGTTCGAGATTGATTTCGGCTCGCCTCGGAAATAGACGAGTGCAGCCGGGGGAGGAGTCAGAACGTCGGACACTTCAGATTTCACGAGAGCCTCTCGTCTCGCATGGCAGATACGCGTTCACATCACCACCACACACACATACACACCTGTCCAGCTCATTATAATGCGAACACACATACACACCTGTCCAGCTCATTATAATGCGAACACACATACACACCTGTCCAGCTCATTATAATGCGAACACACATACACACCTGTCCAGCTCATTATAATGCGATGGCCGTGTGCACAATTAGATTAAATTCAAATGTACAGCACACCATATACTGCTATAGTGGAATATACTATTCATATACCATAATGTATACCATCCTGTTGCACGCTCCTGGCCACCGCAGCGCCCACACACACAACACACTGCTGAATAATTCAGTTTTGCATCAATATATATATATATATACTGTATATTGAGGCAAAACAGAATTATATATACAGTATATATTGAGGCAAAACAGACGACGTGTGTGTATGTGTGTGTGTGCGGGATACAGTACTATCAGCTCAGCTGCTGCATCGTTAATGAAATATAGATTTATATGGAATTCGTTAATCTATCTAGCGATTGGGTTAACTGAGAGCCAGATTGCTTAGAGGAGTACTGTACATAGAGCGGTAATGCTCAGATTGCTCATTGAGTCATGACTATAAATGCAAAATGTAATTGTCGTATTTATTATCATTATAATTATTTAATTCCGATGATAGAATCAGTCCGTCTGTAGAATTGACTTGAAGAAGCAATCACCATTTGTTCAGGGGGGTTGATATATTGTTATTTTGATATAAACTCCATTGCAGAGATGGTTATTAAGACAGCATTCATTACTCTGATCAAAATAATTTGGTGTCTGACAGCTTGAAGTTTATCATGATGATATGATGATAACTTTATTTGAGGAAGCTCTTGGTACCCAAACTCCTGTATCCAATAATAATAATAATAAATATATATGATAGACGGGACCCGTACTGTATTATTGTACCCATTCTGCAATCGGTTAATAACGTTTTCAATCAATCAATCAAACGTCTCATAACTTCCTCTTGTGGGCGTGGCTGGTGACAACTTTTCTGAGCCAATAGGCGCTTTGCGCAAAGACAGCAAGTCGTTTCCCATCATGCATTTGCGTGGAGCAGTCGCTGGAGAGGTACTGTGGGGCCTCGCTCTGAAGGCTGTGCGTGGCTCGCTCCCGCGAGAGTTCCGCGCCTCGTCTCGTCAGATTTCCAGAGCAAGTCGGACAACATTCTAACCGTCATGCAACGCGTTTGGCGAGGCCGCAGTAAAACCTGCGCAGATCTGCGTCCGCCTCGCCAATCTCGAACACGCCTATTAACTTCACTTTAACTGTGCGTGGCAATTAGCGACGATCTTTGTGAATTGGAGTGTCTTTGCGATGAGGCTCATTTGCATAGAAAGGGGCACATGTTCCGCCCATATTACCTCATTTACCGTAAATACCCGCAAATAGCACCGACGCACCGAGACGCAATTCTGATGGTAATGCAGTTAACCACGGCAATTCACCCGTTGCGCTTCCTTTGTGAATAGCAAACTGTGTTTCAGAGCTATTTGCACAGGCATAGCATCAGAAAAAGCCACGCAATCCCTTTGTGAATTCACCCCTAACTGGACAGCTACTGGAGTTTATTTCAACTCCGTGGATTTAGAGATGAGTGGAGTTTACCAGACAGGACACTACAACGCAGGACGTTTTTTAGACTATATAAAAGTTAGTTTAGTTTACTTTCTGTGACTGATGTATTATCTGACACAATCTTAAATAGTCCTGCTGGGGTTAACCCCACCCACCCGAGACTCCAAGCTGGTTAAAACAAAGTTTGTTTGGATTTGAATAGTGCTGCATCTGAGAGGAATTTAGGGAATTTATATCCCTCCTATCTTCCAGCCAAGGGAATGAGGAATGTATTTCTAATCTCCCCCTGAGACACACATGAATGTAGACATTTCACCATCTCCCTCTGAGACACACATACATGAAAAAATTCACCATCTCCCTCTGAGACACACATACATGTAGACTTTTCACCGTCTCTCTCTGAGACACACATACATGTAGACATTAATATCTCCCTCTGAGACACACATACATGTAGACATTAATATCTCCCTCTGAGACACACATACATGTAGACATTAATATCTCCCTCTGAGACACACATACATGTAGACATTAATATCTCTCTCTGAGACACACATACATGTAGACATTAATATCTCTCTCTGAGACACACATACATGTAGACAATACATTAATATCTCCCTCTGAGACACACATACATGTAGACATTAATATCTCTCTCTGAGACACACATACATGTAGACATTAATATCTCCCTCTGAGACACACATACATGTAGACATTAATATCTCCCTCTGAGACACACATACATGTAGACATTAATATCTCTCTCTGAGACACACATACATGTAGACATTAGGGCTGTCCCCGACTAAGGATTTGGATGGTCGACTAGGATTGGCCAAAATTTGCCGTTAGTCGACTATTGGTCGACTAAAAAAAAAAGAAAAAGAAATATATAATATTTTAATTTTTTATTTAATTTTTTTTATCATTCCATTTGGGCTGTGGGGGGTGCTTAATGTCTGAAGGAGTCGACTGAAGGCTTCTTGTCCTCTGCAAGAGCATGCAATTGGTCCACTGATGGATACATCTTGATATTTGTCTAGTCTAGTGTGTTCATTAGATGGGTGAAATCCTCTTTCAGTGCCTCTGTGCCTGTTTTCATAGGCAGTTAGCCTCTGGTATGCGTGCCATTAGCGTTAGCCACGCTTCTATGCCTCTTTTCTTTTGAAAAAAAATGATAATTTTTTTTTTTTTTTTTTATATTCGACTAAGAGGTTGGCCAGTCGACTACGGCCCCTTTCGACCGATTAGTCGACTAATCGATTAATAGGGGTCAGCCCTAGTAGACATTAATATCTCCCTCTGAGACACACATACATGTAGACATTAATATCTCCCTCTGAGACACACATACAGTACATGTAGAAATGAATATCTCTCTCAGAGACACACATACATGTAGACATTAATATCTCTCAGAGACACACATACATGTAGACATTAATATCTCTCTCTCAGACACACGTACATGTAGACATTAATATCTCTCTCAGACACACGTACATGTAGACATTAATATCTCTCTCTGAGACACACATACAGTACATGTAGACATTAATATATCTCTGAGACACACATACATGTAGACATTAATATCTCCCCCTGAGACACACATACATGTAGACATTAATATCTCTCAGAGACACACATACATGTAGACATTAATATCTTCCTCTGAGACACACATACATTTATATATTTCACCAGAGGGTTCAGAGGTCAGGATCAGACATGTGCGATGCCCGTGGGTCAGGTAGGGGATCAGTGCCTTGCTCAAAGACATTTGGATGAACCCGTTGTTGCATGTATCAAACCTGTGACCCTCTTTTTACAAAATGGTCTCTGTAACCAGCAGGACACTCTGTCTGGTTGTAAGAGAGACTACAGTCTGTCTGGTTGTACGAGAGACTACAGTCTGTCTGGTTGTAAGAGAGACTACACTCTGTCTGGTTGTAAGAGAGACTACACTCTGTCTGGTTGTAAGAGAGACTACACTCTGTCTGGTTGTAAGAGAGACTACAGTCTGTCTGGTTGTAAGAGAGACTACAGTCGGTCTGGTTGTAAGAGAGACTACACTCTGTCTGGTTGTAAGAGAGACTACAGTCTGTCTGGTTGTAAGAGAGACTACACTCTGTCTGGTTGTAAGAGAGACTACAGTCTGTCTGGTTGTAAGAGAGACTACAGTCGGTCTGGTTGTAAGAGAGACTACAGTCGGTCTGGTTGTAAGAGAGACTAC